>NC_139146.1:108802845-109037845 GCF_964270905.1 Leucopleurus acutus | reverse complement strand
TTTCAGAGAAGCTCTAAGTCTAAAGATCAGATATAGACTACAGGGCAATAATCCAGAGAACAAGCTACAAAGCAACATTCTGAACAGTTAAATTAGAAGGCACCACTTCTCCCTCCCCTTCTGTACCACCACACACACCTATATAGCATACTCAGGTCTCCGTGGTTGGTATCTTTTACATCTAGGTCAAAATCTAAAAATGATTCTTTCTTAATTTGGGTTCCTCAAATGCAGAACTCCAGGCAAAGACTTTTAATTTATTTGGAAGGTGATTCAAGGAGGCACAAGTGAGGAAGTGAGACCAAGAAGAGAAAAAACTAATAAAGGAGGTGTTAATGAGAAGAGTAACAGTGTAGGCAACTGGATGTAATCCTATCTGAGAAGTGGAAGATGATTTCCTAGAATTGTCCTGCCAGAGACTGGGGAAGCTGGGGCATTTATGCGCTGACTGAGGTATATGTGACCAAGAAGAATAATCATGAAAACCCTAAGGAGAAAAAAAAACTACTGGGGTGAGGGATTGTGCAAAGCAGCACTACCAGATAATAAAACACATTCTAAAACAGCATAGTAATTAAAACAGTGTGGTAATGGCAATCAAGAGAAAGACACATACAACTAAAAATCTAAAATTAGATTCAAATGCCTATCCATGGACAAGGAAAATTCCAAATAGATCAGAGGTCCCAATGTAAGAAGGGGGAAAAAACGGTAAATGTACTGGATGAAACCCAAGTGAAGTGGGGAACTTTTTCCTATGATGCAAAATTCAGAGGTAGTAATAAATTCAACTACACACAAAGAAATTTTAAGGCTCTACATCGAAAAATACTGTAGGCAAAGGAAAAAATGCAGAGGAAAAATGAGAAAAGATAGCTGCAATCTATACCAGAATATACAAAGAGCTCCTGGAAATCTGAAGGGGAAAAAAAGACCAACAGTGCTTCCCTGGTGGCGCTGTGGTTGGGAGTCCGCCTGCCACGCCTGCCAATGCAGGGGACACAGGTTTGTGTCCCGGTCTGGGAGGATCCCATGTGCCGCGGAGCGGCTGGGCCCGTGAGCTATGGCCGCTGAGCCTGCACGTCTGGAGCCTGTGCTCCGCAACGGGAGAGGCCACAACAGTGAGAGGCCCGCGTACCGAAAAAAAAAAACAAAAAAACCAACAATCTGATAGAAAAATAGTAAAATGATATAAACAGATATTACACAAAAAGAAAAAACATAAAAAAGGGCCTTAAACCTAAAAAAGATGCTCATAACAGGAGAAACAAACATCTATAAAACACCACAGCACCATTCCTCACCTATCTGACTGGCAAAACTCTAAGTTTGACAAAATACTTTGAGGATAAAACTGTGGGAAATACGTCCTTTCATCCACTGCTGGTGGGAATGCAAAATGGTGTTGTAATATCTACTGAGGAGAATTTGGCAATATCTAAAAAAATTATGTATTTGTCTTTCGAGCCAACAAATTTCTAATAGGTACCTATGCTAAAAATACACTACCAATATTACTAAATGGTTAAAGCACTAGGTTATTCATTGTGGCATTATTTGCAATAGCAAAGGATTAGAAATGATCCAAATGTCAATAAAAGGTCAATTAATAAGCTATAACATAATCACACAAAGAAATTCTGTGAAGCTGTTAAAAAAATTGAGGAAAAAACTTGTGCATAATATGGACTAATCACCAAGATTGCATTTTTAAGTGTAAAAAGGTATAGAACAATATATGTAAGTATGTAACCCCTTATGTAATATAGGTAGAATGGTGCAATAGAAATATATATATACATTTGCTTAGCTGTTAAAAATAAAGGGGAGAATGGGTAACCAAGAATTGAGATAAGCTGTTATCTATAGAAGAAAGGGAGAACAGAACAGAAGGAATAGTGTCTAAGTCAGTTCAGGCTGTTATAACAAAATGCCATTAAGTGGGGAGCTTATCAACAACAGAAATTCATTGCTCACAGTTCTGGGGGCCAAGGGTCTGAGATCAGGGTGCCAGCCTGGTCAGGTTCTGGTGAGAGCCCTCCTCTGGGTTGCAGACTGCCAATTTTTGGTCGTGTCCTCACATGGCAGAAAGAGGGTATCAGGGTAATGCTGGCCTCACAGAATGAACTGGACAATATTCCCTTCTCTTCAGTTTTTTGGAAGAATTTGTGTAGAGTTAGTATAATTTCTTCCTTAAATGTTTATTTAGTAGAATTCACCAGTTTTCTGGAGTTTTCTTTATGGTAATGATCTTAACTAAATGTTCCATTTCTTTAATGGATATAGAAATCATCAGATTATCTATTTTTTTCTTGAATGAGCTTTGGTAGTTTGTGTCTTTCAAGGCATTTGCCCATTTCATCTAAGTTGTCAAATTTATTAGCAAAATATTTTTCAAAATATTCCCTTATCATTTTGATATCTGAGGTGATGTCACCTCTCTCATTCCTGATACTAATAATTTGTTTTTTTCTCTTTTTTTCCCTAAAATCCAGCTAGAGGTTTATCAATAGTATTGATCTTCTCAAAGAACCAGGATTTGGTTTCATTGACTTTTATCTATGTTTTTTCTCTTTTCTATTTTATTAATTTCTATTAGTTCCTTTCTTTAGCTTGCTTTGTTTTAATTTGCTCTTTTCCCCTTAAGGTGAAAGCTGAGTTCATTGTTTTGAGAACTTCCTTCTTTTCTAATCTATGTTAAGTGAAGATAACAGAGTGTTATAAATTATAAAACAGAGTGACTTTGGTGCTATAAATTTTCTTTAAGTACTGTTTTAATGGTATCCCACAAATTCTGATATGCTGTGTTTTCATTTTAATTCAATTTAAAATATTTTTTAAGTGTCCTTTTAATTTCTCCTTTGATTCATGAGTTCTTTAGAAGTGTGTTATTTAGTTCATGAACACTTGGGGATTTCCAGATATCTTACTATTATGTATTACCAATTTAATATTATACCATCAAGTAATTCTCTGGACTCTCCCTTAACTCTTCGAAAGTAGCATCATTGGGAGGAGACAAATTCTTTCTATGGTAATCTACCAGTCTGGGGGCAGTAGGGCATGGCAAGGGAGAGGTTGGAAGAGTAATTTTCAAGAGTGGCTGGTCTACATTCACCTGCTTTCAACAGTTTGTTACCGCAGCAGGAGTTTAACCCTGTCCTAATACTATCCTGTAGACACCAGGCTTTTGGGGTTTTGCAGATGTAATTAAGGATCTTGAGATGAGGATTATCCAGGCGGGCCCTTAATCCAATGACAAATGGATTTAAGAGAAGGGCAGGGGGAGATTTGAGACAGAGAAGAGGGAGGAGAAGATGCAGACACACCGAGAGAAGATGATGTGAATATGGAAGCAGACCAGAGTAAAGCAGCTCCAGGCCCAGGAATGCTGGGACAGCCACCAGAAGCTGGAAGAGGCAGGGAATGGACTCTCCGCTAGAGCCCCAAGGGGAGCAATACCCTGGTAGATTTCAGACAGCTGGCCTCCAGAACTGTGAAAGAGAGAGAAAACTGTTGTTTTAAGCAACCAAGTTTGCAGTAGTTTGTTACAGTAGCCACAAGACCACAAGACACCAACACATACTCATTACATACACACACACACACACACACACACACACCCCAAACCTGAAGTCTTGAACCTCCTCAGTGGTTTCTTACGTTTTTGATGTTAATTTCTCAGACCCATGCTTCTTCTCCCCAGTGTGGCTTTTAGAAGATGAAGCTAACAACCCCTCTAGATCACCAGCTTATAATAAAACACAGCCTGTGGCATGTGTATTCATTTACTTATCCGTCAAATATTCATATAATGCCTATTACGTTCCAGACACTGTTCTTATGTTGAGGATAACAGAAGTGAACAAAACAGAAAAAAAATCCCTCTCCTCATGGGTTTTACAGTAGTGGAGGTAGACAGAAAATAAACAAAATCTACTATATAAGAGATGGTGATAACTGGTGGGGGGATAAGGATAGGTGTACGATTTAAAATAGGACAGTCGGGGCTTCCCTGGTGGCGCAGTGGTTGAAAGTCTGCCTGCTGGTGCAGGGGACGCGGGTTCGAGCCCTGGTCTGGGAGGATCCCACATGCCGCGGAGCAACTGGGCCCGTGAGCCACAACTACTGAGCCTGCGCGTCTGGAGCCTGTCCTCCGCAACGAGAGGCCGCGACAGTGAGAGGTCCACGCACCGCGATGAAGAGTGGCCCCTGCTCGCCGCAACTAGAGAAAGCCCTCGCACAGAAACAAAGACCCAACGCAGCCATAAATAAATAAATAAATTTTAAAAATAAAATAAAATAAGACAGTCAAGGAAGACTTTTCATTTAGCAAGTGATAACAAGTAGAAGCCTGAGGAGGTGATGGAGTGAGCCCCACACATATCTGAGGGCACAATTTCCAAGCAAGAAGAATTGCAAAGGCAAAACTCTAAGCAGGAAATTAATTGGTAACTTGAAGAACATCAAGGAGGCCACTGTGCCTAAGCAAAGAGACCCAGTGGAAAAGAAGAAAGAGAAAAGGGCGGAAAGCTATCATCATGTAGAGTCAGTGTAGAGACTTTACTCTGAGTGAGATGTGGAAAAAGTAGTATAATGTACTTAGATGTAAAGGAGTGTCTCAATTACCGTGTTGAGCCTAGAGCAGGGGGTGAGGCAAGGGTACCTGTAAGGAGACCAGTTAAGCTATTGCAATAATCCCTGTGTTGTATGATTGTGGCTTGTACTAGTGGTATTGGGAAAGAGTCAAATTCTGGATGTACACTGAAGGTAGAGCCAACAGGTTTTGCTCATAGATTGAATGTAGGGGTGATATGGAAGAGAGGAACCATAGATGACTCTAAGGTTTCTGGCTTGAGTAAGCAGAAGGAAGAACAAGACAGAGGGAGACACAAATTTGGGATGGGGTGGAGTTCAGTTTAAAATGTGCTAAGTTTGGATTGTCTCTGCATTATCAACATGGAGACATCAGGGAGGAAGCTGACCCGAGAGCCTGGAAATTAAAGGGAAAAACATCCAGGCTGGAGATATAAATACGTGTTTTCAACATCTAGATGGTATTACTGCACCAAGTCTATATGAGATCACCTAGAGGTAAATTTAGATTCAGGAAGAGCAGCTCTGGGACACTGCAACATTTAGTGGTCAAAGAATTGCAGAAAATGCAGTAAAGAAGATTGAGGAGATTCAGCCAATAAGGTTGGAGGAAAATCCAGAAGCCAGGTAGAAAAATACTTCAAGGAAAAGGGAGTGATCAATTGTGTCAAGTTCTCCCGAGAGAAATCAGGTAAACTAAACATTGAGAATTGACTACTGGATTTTGCAGCATAGAAGCCACTGGTAACTTTGACTAGAGAAGTTTCTACCTTGAGTTTTTATTTATTGTTTTGTTTGCTTAACTTATTTTTTCTGAGAAGTAGAAATGTTCTACAATCTCCAATTTACTATTGTATTTGTGTCAATTTGTCCTAGTGTTTCCAATCATTTTTTTTTATATATGTCAATGAAATATCATTTGGCTCATAAATTTTCCAAACAGTTTTATCTTACTTGAACTCTCCTCTTAACAGTAAAAGATTATTTTTCCTGTTAAATGCTTTATGTTGAATTCTACTTTATCTTACTGTGATCTCTAAGTTAACACTTCTTAGAATTACACCACAATCAGGCAAAGTCCACAGATGTTCCATCAAAATTGAAAGAAAAATATAAAGGACAAAGTAACTGAGTTAGAACTGAAAGCCCATTTTATTGCTCTGAGCAAATGTTTTCTCCTGCAGCAGACGCCAAAGCATGAATGTGATTTTTAGATTTCTGTTCAAAGCTAATACAATAAACAGCCTCCCTACTGGTGGACTGATCTTTTTGTCACCACTTACTGACCTTGCCCCTCTCTACTCTCTCCCCTGCCCCTACTTCCCATCCTCCATATCTCATGAGTTATCTCCTTAAAAGCTAATCACTCTGCTTAGATATTACTCTGGTCCCCTGTTACCTATAAGACATCATCCAAACCCTTTGGAATAAAACCCATGAGAATCCACCCAATCCTATATAGCTTGAATGTCTTGCTTGATCTTCCATGTCTATAGCCTTCTTTCCCACCCTATACTCCCCTAAAATCATTCATCATCATTTGTCATAGGCCATGTTTTCCTCTTTCATGTGTTTGCCTTCTCCTTTACTTGAACAGATGAATGCCCACTCATCTTCTAAGATGCTTCTTAAATGTTTGTCTCTGCCAATGTGACTTTCCCCAGTCACAATTGGTCTCACCCACCCTTTGATTCTCTCAACATGTTGTTGCCTCTATAATGGCCATAATTTTGTTGCATTGCTCTTAGTTTCTTCCTTCTTTACTGGAGCAACTAGAGGACAGTGACTGCACCCAGAACAGGACCTGGGACACAGTGAATGCTCAATAAATACTTGCAGAACAAAAAATAATAATAATTGATGAAAATGTTAATTATATTCAATCAAAACAACTACAGTACAGTTAACATTTATGTTTTAAAAGGTTTATGAACAAGACTAAGAAAAAAGTAGATGTTAAATTTTGAGTAATATCATTCTTGATGGATCCTATAAAAACAATAATTTCTTTTCTCATCTCCAACTTATGTGTTAGAATACTTAAATGATCATTTAATGAACAGTGTGCCCTAGAAGCACCAAAAAGTGCTTCACTTGGGAACATGTTTTTAGTTCACCACGTAATATAGCCTTTAAGGTCGTAAATCCATCCTTGAGGGGCTTTAATCTCCTACAATGACCAATATTCAGTACTTTGTGACCAGAATCTGCTTCAGACAATGGTATACAGAACTCTTTGAAGAAATTATTTATAAGTGTTCATAAATAAGCAGGCTAGGAAAAAAGAAACATTTGGAGATACTTTATTTTTATGATAAGGAAATTTCACATAAAAGTCTTCATCGTTTCTTTAATTCACAAAAAGCACAAATCAGTTAGAATTAAAGGGAAAAGTTCACACCAAACAATAAAGACTTTTGGTCTTTTCTCTTCCCCCTGTAACAAGAACAAAAATATAAGTACTAATTAAATTAATAGATGCAGGATGTAACTGGTTTTATTATTTTATATTATATATATACATATATTGGATCTATATCAGATAAACTGATAGGAAGACCTTCTAATGACATTCTCTGAAGCCTCTGAAATAACCTTAAAGAATTTTGAGTTAGTTGAATCACTAATATAACATTGAGGGCATTATTTTGTTCCAGGGTTTTTAAAGAAGTTTTTCTTTTTTTACTGAATTGCATTTATTTTTAAGAAAAGTATTTAATGTTAGCTCTTAGGATGTATTTAACTATGGATCAATATTTGGGGAAAATCAACATTATAGTTAGCCTTATCTGAATTTTTTGTTACCTGAAGTAATTTAAACTCCCAAAGCAGCACGAGTTTTTGAAATCAGTGCTGGACCCTGCAAATTAAAAAGAATCATCAACAAACTAGTGAATATATAAAAAAAAAAAAGAAGCAGACTCACAGATATAGAGAACAAACTAGTGGCTACCAGTGGGGAGAGGGAAGGGGGGAGGGGTAATACAGAGGTAAGGGAGCAAGAGGTACAAACTATTAGGTATAAAATAAGCTACAAGGATATATTGTACAACAGAGAATGCAGGCCATATTTTATAATAACTATAAATGGAGTATAATCTTTAAAAATTTGTGAATCACTATATTATAGAGCTGTAACATGTAATATTGTACATCCACTCTACATCAATTAAAAAAAGAAATAAATAAAAATAAAATAAATCAGTCAATAAGAATCATCAGATAAAAAAGTACACCACTGTGCCAGTTGTACAGTTAACTCTCCACTACCTATGGGTGAATTCATTGGTTTATAGATTAACCAAGTTAAAAATAAAGATATACAACTCTGATGTCAACAAGCTAGGACAATAGAAGGCAGAAGGAAAACAACTCCACTCTTATCAACAGGAGGTATTGTTTTTCCTATACCAATCTCCCAACTTTTACAAAGTCTCATCCCATCTCTCCCCTTTCTCTACAAATCAGTCACAGAAATTAAAAGGTTTGCAGAGAAAATACTGCTATGCTACTATTTGTTAATGTTCTCTGCATGTAAATGAACGTGTTCTCAAAACAGAGGACATTAATCTTTTTGTATCATATTTATCAGAAATGGTTTACATAAAATCTATTTTATCAGTTTTGTTTTATCTTATTTCATTATCTGTGTCCCACCCCCTCCTACCAAAAACAGACACATACTAATAAGTACACACACTCAAACCCATGTAATTACATTATCTATTGAAAAACTCAACATTTCTAAATATTATCAAATAACAAAATATCTAAACTTCTACATCATGAGATAGTCAAATAAAATTGGCAAAAAGGCTGAATTATAGAATATCTTTTTAAAATATAGTGATGCTGTATTCAAATATATTTAGTAATACAAGCTAGAGGCTTACAAAATATAGTCAATTTACAAATCCAGCTAAAATTTCTAAATAATTATATTAAGATAATACCTAATTATTACTCTGTTAATATTCAAAGGCTTGCTCCTGAGTTGAATATATTTCCTACAAATATTCCCCCAATATCCTATATGCACAATTAATTTGCTATTAAATCCTTTTAATCCATTTAGCTCAATTGATAAATTTTAAGTCAGAAGCTGTCTAAATTATCAGCAGTTAATTATATATTCACTTTACAGTTTTCTCCACTAGAAAATAAATCAAAATTACTAATTCTCATAATACACTCTAAAATTACACTTCTCCTAATATTTATTGAGAAAACTGTGATTATTTTTAAATATTATAAAGTCCTTCAATCTATTTCTAAATTAAATATTTCTGGCATTATTTTAAAATTATAAATTAGTGGGATACTCTTTTCATTATTCGTTACAAAAAATTCCATACCAAGTATTCTGAGTGTAAACATGAGCTGCACATACCTCTTCCTCAAAGCAGACTTCCTGCCCTTGGCCTTGGCAGCACTTTTCCAGGAGACCAGAGAAATCTGCAATGACGGCCTCAAGTTGTTCCTCTGTGATTTGTGGCTTTTGCTTCACAAGGTTAATGAGAAACCTATGATTTAAAACAAAACAATATAAAAGAGAAGTCTGCTATGCAATGGTCTTTTTCTAAAGCCTTCCTAGGAGAGAACTTTCAGAGCTCTGGCAACCCTTACCCTAAACCCTCATTCCATTAACCCATCACCAGACTCACCACATATATCTTGGCTAATACTTTATTAGAAAGACTGAGGCGAGAAACATGCTAAATGTTCCATTGGTCTGGACTTGTGCAGGTTATAGATGAAACACTATTTCACAGTTCCACCTTACTTATACGTAGTGAAGTAGTCTTTTTCTTACTTGCCTAAAAAATTCTTTCCAGTTCTCTCTTCTAAAATATGTCTTATCCATACTCAAAGGCTTCAACTTCCAAACCCTTGTCATTCACATTATCACACCCCTAACCTGAGCACTGTCTGTCCTAATTGCCTGTAATACTCATTTGGTAATACATTCAGGCTGGAATTAATGTTGACCCAGGGAATAGGGGAGGCTTGCCAGGCGGCATTCTTACTGTACCTAGAAACATGCCTCAGATTGTGACAGAGAAAAAAGGGATGAACAAGTTTTCCAAAATGAAGGAAGACCTTTTACAAAGTATGGGAGTATGAAAATGCATGGGAATTTGGAGAACGTGAGTTACATTGACTTGCATTACTATCATCATTACAGAATGCCTCCCACAATGAACTGAAATGTGTATTCCACTTCATAACACCCATATTGCATGGTTGAATCAAATGTTATGATTATTCTCTTCAAAGAGTAAATAGTATGGAAAAAAATTCAAAAGTGTTTATTCAGTGCTTGGAATGGAAGTACCCAAGACTTACTGCAAAGATATATCCTAATTACCTGAAATAGATTGCCCCTTTTCCCTCGATCCCAAGATGCATCACAACAATAGTTTAAAAGGAGACTATTGTTACAAACAGGAAATTATCTGCCCCAGTGAATTTTTCCAGGCTAGAGGCTATGAAGACTCTGAGACAAGACTATTCTGAAAGTCACTTTAAGTGCTTTGGAGTAATAATTTTCTCCTGGTGAGCCCAAGGGTGTTGGGTGTGTGAAGTAGAAATCTCCACCACTATTTAGTGTTGTCAGTCTTCTCCATGCTAGCAAATACCCATTTCTTACTGTTGCTTCATTGTTTGCAGTGCTACACCCTGAGCTTGGCACAGATCCTTATGGAAGATGAACTTGTCATCAGAGAATGGCGGAGAAACGTATGTCTCATCCACCACCAAGCTGCTGAAACATGGCCTCCTGTTGGCGTATGAAGAGGTGCAGCACTGGCCAACCCCAGGGTTTACAGGAGTCTCTTCATGTCTGATACATAAAAGTCCAATAATAAGGTCAGCCTAATTAGGAGAATGAGAAAGAAGAAAGCAAGGAGAGGGAGCATCAGCCATAGAATTGATTCAGGAAAATTGTTGCAATAGTGTTTAATGTCCAGTAACTTATAATTAATTTACAGGAAAATTTGCTGTCTGTGTAGGGATCATGTGCTGCCATATTGTAGATTCTTATTTACCCATTTGTTTGGGATAAACTTCAGCATTTAGTGACCAATGTTCCACAAGTGATGTTGAAGAGAGCCACTTCAGCTATTTGTGTCAGCGATTTAAAACACATTTTCAGTTACATACATACTTCTGAAGGGGAAAAGTCTCTGAAATCAATACGTGGCCTACATTTTCCATGTATATTTAGTTGAGCTTTCCATTTTATTTTTGGGATTCAGAGAATCACTTTCTGAAGTAAGAATAGCACAAACCTAACCCTTTCACATATGTACATACATACAGCTAATATGTAGTTCTAATTGTAAAGAAATAAGACGTGTGTGTGTGTGTGTGTGTGTGAGTCTGTGTGTCCTTACGGCTTTCCTAATGTAGAATTGGCCTACCTTCCACACTTCAGAGATATTTCTTAAAGGCCTAATAATAACTTGTAACAAGGGCCAAGATATTTTGTGGGCATACTATGTATCAGGCTAGTACTGAGTGAGTCACACGGATTACCTCGTTTAAGACAGCCATCCTAACTTTATTCTCAAATGTCAGATGAAAATTCTCAAGCTTAGTGAGATAACTAGCTTTCCCAGAGTGACAAGACTCACAAGTGGTGACGGTGGGATCGGAATGTAGGCAGGAGGCCGCCAGAACCTATACTCCTGAACCATTACACCATCCTGTGCCCCTGCATCCTCCCAACATGTGGGATTCAATAAATGACAAAGATGATGCTTAATCACAGGAAAGTTTCTTTTCACTTCTAACCTTTGACAAAAAATTCCAGGACATGAAGACTGACTAGCAAATGACTCCTCATCATCAAAAAGAGGAAAAGTGAAAAAAAAAAAAAGATACACAATTTTATTCACAATTGTGACTTCAAGGGAAAAAATAATAAAAAAAAATTCAACCTGGAATCATATGTATGACATTAAGAAGTAAAGATTATTGGCATTACCAACTGGAAAGTCATTTTACTATTCAGAACGTGGGACCTACCTGTTCTGTACGCTGCACCCTGTCAAGGGGAATAAATTGTCCCTAATATCATCATAAAAAATTAAACTATAAAAGACAAAAACATAGGTATGGCTAAAAACAAAATAGCATATTTTAATCTGTCAAAGTTGAAGCTTTTTCTGTTTTAACATTAAAGTAGGTATTTGGTGAAATCATGAACTGAGTGACGTGTCAGTCTTTCTGTCTCCCCTGTACATAAAGCTTGCTTGTTTGCTGAATAGACTCACTGCACTTCTACCAGCCATTCTAGAAGGACAGGAAGCTTGCCCACATGCCAACCATTCAGAGCCGGGTTCTTATACCCCTTCAACTGCAAGTAATCCAACAAGTCCAGGAAAGCCATCTCCACATTGGTTTTTCCCATTTCCCCTAAGTGGGAATTATAAGGCTATTTCAAGCCCAACAGGGCAGAAACAGGATGGGACTAAACAAAACACTCACCGCTCCCTCACCACAGGCCAATTGTTTGTCCTCACTGAGATGGCAACAAGTGGCTCCCGTGGTCGCCATTTTCCTGGTCAAGGTCATCAGCTCAGCTGAGGTCAGCTGAGGGGCCTTCTTGGTGTAAGCAACAAGAAACCTGAAAGAAGTATTTTTCACCAAATCTTGCTGAGTCCTTCAGGAGTCTCTGGACTCTCATTCCTTCTCAAAGACCCTCTTTTGGCATCAGGGGACATGAAATTAGCTCATTTGTTTCACCCACATGGTACCTGGACCGACGCTGGAGGTGCATTTACTCTGATAAGCATTCCCTACCCTCTTCTTACACCAACAGATCACAACGGGAAAATAAACGCTGGGCAGAAGGCTGACTCCTATTCCCAACCTCAGAAGTTTCCTCGATATGCACTTTGATCTTTTGGTGCTTTAACTACGACAGGCTATGATACAATGGGTATCTTTACTGCAAAAATCTGCATTGTTTGGGGAACCCAAAGCCAGTACCACAGATCAGGCTTCACAGGCCATCTGTTGCTCCTAAAGAGACAGAACTGGGGAAGGCCACCTTCTGGAACTGGAAACTGGGTGATCAGATTACAAGACCTCCAGTCCAACATAGGGGCTGGAATTAGGGTAGCCATGGGTGATTAATTTAGATGGGTCTTTCCCTCACTAGTTAATGATCTTAAATCACTCAAAATACTGTTTAAAGAAGCATACGCATTTTGTAAGTAATATTCTCCTAATTTCTGGAAGAGGCCGCAGCTTCGCTTTGCCAGCGCTTGGCTCTCCTGGATATATTTCTCTAACTCTTCTTCCTGAAAGTACAAGCGTTATTACATACATTTTTTTCTCTTTCTTCACACATAACTTTGTATGTAAAAATTGGCCAGTAATAGTTTATTCTATTTTGATACCAATCTTAGAGAAACCACTTTTAGAGGGTTTTTTAATATTAAAGATGAATTGTGAGAATTAAGGCAAATGAACTTTAAGGAGAATAAGTTTAAAACTTTGTGAATCACCAAGTTATCTGATGGCAGAACTCAAACTTTGGGTAAAAAGTTACAATTCTTTCTATACAAGATTCTTGCCTTTCTCGAGTGGAGCTATTCAAAAATGAATATTATTTTTATTCTGTGCATCAAAGAACTTTTGGTTAAAACATTCTTAGTTCTAAAATAAGCCAATAGTTGTTGACTACTAGTTAATCACTACTTAACAGCTAGATAGCTAGTTAGTAGATATAACTAACTAACTGCTCATTAGTAATTAGATGCTTTCAAACAAACAGCACTTTTAATGCATGATATCCATCTAGTTTTCCAGATTTTCCTTAAAAAGCTAGAGCATTTTACCCCTTTATCCTGGCATTCAGGACGGTTTTCAGACTGTGAACATTTCTCCAATAACTCCTGATATCCTCTAGCAACTCTTAGAATTATTGGGACAGCAAGCTTAGTATGTCTTCTTGAATATTCATAAGTAAATCTGAAATATGGGTGAAAAAAATCATGTTATTGGAATTAAGAGACAAATTATTCCTGTGTTATATGGCATGCAGAAGTTAAAATGCAAATAAATAAACCTAGAAATCAAATATTATTTCAACTATACGCATGGCAAAGCTATTAATAAATATTATAATCCCTCAAATTGTTCTAAAACAGTATTTTGTTTTCTTTTGCACTATTCACTTTCAATAATGGACGTGAAATCTATCCATACAACAAATATTTTTCCACTGCCAAGTCTGTGCAAACAATTTCTTTAAGCACTATGGATTCAATAATGTATAAGATAAAATGTCTGACCTCTCAAAAGCAGGCATTATAGGGAGACAGAAACCAATAAGAAATAGGTCGTCCAATCTTAGGTAGTGATAAATCAATGAAGAGAAATAAACCAAGACAAGAAGGAAAGGGGTGACAATTTAGAGTGTGTGCTCAAGAAAAGTCTCTTTGAGTAGCTCTTTCAGGAGAAAAACCTGGGTGAAGGAAGCCACACAAAGTGTCTGGGGGAAGATCATTCTCGGCTGAGAAAATTTCTACTGCAAAGAACCTTTCCAATTGAAGAACTGCTTCTATTAAATAAACAATTAGCTTCAGAATGTATGAATGGGTAAATTTAAAGAGAATTCTTGAATTTACTAATTGTATTCCCAGGTTGTAGAAATAGGTCATATTAGTTCTTCCTCCAATAATGTCAGTACGGGTTTCTGAAATCTGGACTTTGTTCTTGTTTGCATAATTTAATTTAGCGGTGCAAACAATGTGTGCATGTCTAATTTTAATCAACAATAGAGTAATATCCTCCAGGAATATTAAAAAGAAAATTACACCATTCTTGTCATTACTACATTAAAAGCAGACTCAGATTTAGAAGGACCTTTGGAGATCACTAAGTATAGTGTCCTAAAAGCTGCACAAATCCCTCCTCTAATAGTGTCCACTGATACACACTGTACAATAAAGGAAAATGTGTGAACTGCTTGCTCCCCTTAAAGGCAACTAGAATGAGAACATGTCTTGTCAATTACAACTACCATACTGCAAATGTCTCTAAATGTGTTTTCACTTCCTTAAAAAAATAAAACATGTATTCAATAAATAGCAAATAAACTGCTACAATGAAAGCCCTTCTATCTAGCGTTATCTATTAAGTTATTTTGGGGGAAAAAGTTTTTAAAACATGCACAGTGAAAAAGCACATTCTTAATTATGAGCCCTTCTTATTACAAAAATATCCATATCCTATTCGGAAGTCCAATGGTGGTCTTTACATGAGTAATCCATACAGGGATGACAATGCTTCTGATGCCAGAGAAACTGATACAAAACAAAATGCATCCTCATAAGCAAGCCAGTTAATAACAGCAGTGGTGAAAGTCTCATCAGTATAAGATAGACCCTATTCCTTATTTCCTAGTTATTTCCTCCTAACTATATTTTGGCTTAGAACATTCTAACATTATCCTCATATACTGAGTTCAGAAACCATTTCAACAACACAAAGCTGTCAGTCACATCATAATTTTTACTTGTGTGAACAGACATGTACAGAGTGTGTTACCTTGCCATGTAGAGATCTTTTTCCCTTGAAGAAAGTTGGTTGAAATCTGTCTCTCCTAAAAACCTATTTAGAGTTGGAGATAAGCCTTCAGGTTTGTCATCATTTTCTGCATGAATTATGCAATGACCAAGTTCAAGTGCAGTGGGTAATTTGCAGCATTCTGTTATTTTGCTTGACAGAATATCTTGCTGAGAACATATGTAGGACATAATTTTTTCCTGTAATAGAAAAATAAAGTCTAAGTTTTAAACATTTATTCTTTAATTCAGGACCTCGTGGCCAGTCCTAGGAAGGAAAGAAGGAAGGAAGAAGACATTTACCTTGTCTCCCATTTTAGTGCTTTCTCCCTACTCTACCTTTCTTCACTCCTTTCCACCTAGCCTTGTTTGTTCAATTCTTCTTTTCATAGTTGTCAGCTAAAATCTACTATTATATTCTAATAGCAAGCTTTTAAAAACAAAAGACAAATGTACTCCTCAAACGAAATGACATGCACGTTGATGCATATCTTTCTATTAGTACTGAAATTTGGTAGTAAACATTTGTTTATATAACCCTGCAGTAACCGACTATGACCTCCAGAGGGCAGTCTATAGATAATGAAATGCACGTAAGTGGCCAGAAAGAAGCCGAGCTTACACGTAACTGTCAAAGGACTGAAAATTCTGTGCATTCTCACCAGAAACAATTAGAACCCATTATTCAGCCATTAAAATCCAACTTATATACCATACTTTTAAATTTTTTTTCACTTTAATGGAAAAGGGTGGTTTGAAGTCCAAAAATTGAAAAAACTAAACTTTAAAAAATGAGTATACATATTAGTAAAATAGTCAACTGAAACTGATACAACTCACATCAAAGAAAAATAAAATCATTCTTATTACCATTCCTAATATGAAGGTAAATGCTTCCAGAAGGAAAAATAAATGATATAGGAAAATTTGTCTTAGAGGCAGCCCCAACTACTGACAACAGGATTCTCTGCCTGGGCCCAAAGACTCACCCTCAGGTCTCCCCTACAGCCTTGGCTTCTTGCTGGTTTTCAAGTGTATCTCAGCCAAAGTGCCGTGGACTGGCTGAAAGGAGCATTCTATCCTCACTTTCAACCTTCTGGAAACCATATTCCAGCCCTGGTTTCAAGCCACCGAAATATCTAGGAGCAATGATTCTAAGCCTCCTTGAAGAAGAAGGTGTATCACAGGGGACCAGAGAGGGAATAATTTGGGGATAGACAGGCCTCCAACAACTAGGAAGCCTAGGGTGGCCCGAAATAGACCAATGCCACACTGCTTAAATCGCAACTGACTATGGCATGCTTGAGGATTCTGTTTTGGGGGTATTTGGTTTTGGTTTTTAATTCCCCTAGAGCCCTTATTCACACCTCTCCGTGATGGCTAGCTTTTTACCGTATAGAACAATATCTTGTGTTATTTTTTAGGTTTCTTTTATTATTTTGTTGTATTCATGTAATAGCTCTATGTATATGATATAGAGTGCCTTCCATGTGCCGGGCATGGCGCTGATGGCCTATGGAACTAACAGTAAACCAAAGACAGTCTCTAACCCCAATGAGGTCACATGTCTTATCTCTCTTATCAAACTATACATTTCTGAAAACCAGCTTGTGCCTTCCTAACAGGTATGCCCCACAGTGGCTAGCACATAGAAAGTATTCAATATATATTTATCAAATGAAAGCACAAATGGGTGAAAAAACAAATATATTAAAAATAGAGTTTTCCCCAAAAAATTCTGTGTGGAGACCTCCAGAGAGGTTACCATCTCCTTTAGAAGTAAGAATGAGTGGGCACTGGTCTAGGAAGAGGGGCGCATCCCTTAAGTGAAAAGCAGAGTCAACAAAAGAGATTCAAGTTTTACTGTTAAGAAGTCTGTAACTTCACTCAGTCAGCTAGTTTCCACATTGTATGACCAACTCATGGCAGACACCCTTCTCCCATTTAGAATGAGAGCAGAAGAAAGAAAAGGGAGTGGGAATATCTCTTTTATAGGAGGCAAGACTCTTCACCCCATCCTGCAGACACTCCAGCACATTTCCTCTGCAGCATTCCTCGTGTACGTGAGCCACATCCACGACCAGTCTCTGAATTTCAGTAAAATTAGCTTTGGGAAACTTTTGACTCAGTTTAGTAACAGTTCTAAGGGGAAAAAAAAATTAGAATCAATCTTGGTTATCTATCAAAATTAAATAACGACAGGAATAAAGATGCAGACGCAGGGAATGGACTTGTGGACGTGGGAGGGGGAAGGGTAAGCTGGGACGAAGTGAGAGAGTGGCATGGACATATATACACTACCAAATGTAAAATAGATAGCTAGTGGGAAGCAGCCGCATAGCACAGGGAGATCAGTTCTGTGCTTTGTGACCACCTAGAGGGGTGGGATAGGGAGAGTGGGAGGGAAACGCAAGAGGGAGGAAATATGGGGATATATGTATATGTATAGCTCATTCATTTTGTTATACAGCAGAAGCTAACACAACATTGTAAAGCAATTATACTCCACAATAAAGATGTTAAAAAAACTTAAATAACATTTATAGAGTATTAGTATAGTTACAGCTCCAAGGATAAAAGACCAATATGTTCTCGTTTAAAAAGAAAAGGAAAAGTGTTATGTCTTGTTAATTCTAGCCCAGGCTTTCAAGGCAGTGGCTCTATAAACTGTGATCTGGCCCTACAAAAGGTTTAGAACTGATTTATCTTTTCCTAAAACCTTTCCTGTGAATTTTAATGATATCTATCTTTTTGCTGTTCAACCCTGATGCTGAGTATTGGGGATCATTGCTGTGAGAGAGTGGGAAAAAATTTAAAAGGATAAACAATTAAGAAATGGAAAAGTCTATGAGAACGATAATCATTCTTTTACTTGGGAGAAAAAATTACTTCTTAGAATATAGGGAAGGATGCATATGTGCATATCAACGGGACAAGAAAGTGGAGCAGACTAAGCACTCAAATGTGTCATCATGCCAAGACATGTAGTGTGACCCAAAAAGGAGGTAAGAAACAAAAATTCTTATTTCTTCTGCATAGTTCATACAAATTTTAAGAGATGTCTTGGTGAGACCACTGTGGCCTAGAGCAACTGGTATTTTTGCTGCTACTGATAAAGACGGATTTTCTTTTTAAATTGAGAACATTTAAATTTAACTACTTATGGATAGCAAATGATAAATAATGTCATTATAATAAAATCTTAACTTACATTGTATTACTAAGGTAAATTTAACTAAAGCAGATCATGAATCAATCTTTAAGTTTCTAATAGAGTTGGAGGGTGATTAAAGCATAATCTGACCTCTTCCAAGAAGAATCAGTCAGTCTTGGAACTAAATCCATGACTAAAAACTTTAATCTGTCTTCACTATGTACAATATTTTTAAATGTGTCATTTAACAAGCAAACAAATAAATAAACTTTAAATGCATGCACTTAATACTCTTCAATTAGTAGGTCAGATGTTTTTCTAGGCTACAAATGTCTCAGCATAAAAGTTGAAGAGTACTTTAATTACAGTTATGTAATTTAAAATTTCCTAGTAACCATATTAAAATGTAAAAAGGAACAGGTTAAATTTACTTTAATAATATGTTTTTTAACCCAATATATCAAAAATAATATCATTTCAATATGTAATCAACACTAAAACTTTTTTTAACCATTTTTTATTGAAGTATAGTTAATTTACAGTGTTGTGTTAGTTTTAGGTGTGCAGCAAAATGATTCAGTTATATATATATATATATATATATATATATCTGAATATATATATTCTTTTTCAGATTCTTTTCCATTATAGGTTATTACAAGATACTGAATATAGTTTCCTGTGTTATACAGCAGGTCCTTGTTGTTTATAACATTCAAACCTATTAATGAGATATTGTACATTTTCTTTTTCATACTAAGTCTTTGAAATCAGGTTTTACACTTAGAACACAGTTCCTCATTTGTACTAGCCACATTTCAAACGCTCAGGAGCTTCGTGTGGCTAGTGGCTGCCATACTGGCTAGTGGGGCTCTAAACCACTGGTAATTCTGATTCCTATGCTTGACCTCAAAGTCTCAGTTATCAGGACACAGACAATTAGAGATCACTGACATAGCAGACAAGTAGGTGTAAGGGAAATAAATGATGACAAGGATCACCAGCTGTATAAAAATAAATAAATAAAATAAAATGAAAAAAAAAAAGAAAGAAAAATCATGAAAAGGATCTAGAAAAACTTTGTTCTGATGACCAGTAGTGTGGTCTTGGGTAAACTGTTTTAATCTGTCTGGACCTCGGGTTACTCATGTGTAAAAATGAAGAGGTTGAACTACCTGATTCAATTGTTTGGACTTTTTTTTTAATATTCCTCTCATCCTAACAACAAAGATAGATAGATGAGATAGGGATAAATTAGATAGATGAAAGATAGATAGATGATAGATTAGATAGATAGATAGATAGATAGATAGATAGATAGATAGATAGATAGATAGAATCAAGGGAAAAGAGAAAAGGCAAATATGCTAAGTGTAAGAGTTACTGCAGTCAGTTGAAAAACTCCAAATTTGCCTCTGAGCTTTTTAGCAGCTGGGACAAGAAAACAGACTTCAGTGAGTTACATGCTTTCATCAGTTAGGAAAATACATGCCAGTTCTTCAGAAATGACTATTTTGTTTTCCTCTGGACAATGGATTCTAATATTATTGCCTCAAGTGAATATTTTCATAAAAAGCAACAACTGACACAATGGACTTTTATAGGAAGATTAGGAAGCAGAGTTAATGTAAAGAATTTCTTGTTAAGCCAGAAATTTTAAATGATACTTAGAGAAGGCTAATCTACCTTGTAGAGAATCTAGGAAAATGTGGTATATCTGCTTAAGATCATTCCATCAACTTAAAAAAAAAAACAGTTTAATAACATCTGGAGATCATAGATCAAAACCATTGTGTCGGGTACTGGGAAGAAAGCAAACTTGTTACAAGAACCTTAAAATCTCTTACAGATATAAAGCATACAAACAAGCACAAATGAAAAGAGAAACAACTGGAATTTTTGAGCACTTCTTTTAGACCATAACACACATCAAAAAGCATATATCTCAATGAACTAATGCATAAAAAATAATAAACGGTAATACTTCTCTAAAAAAAAAAGTGTAGTATAATTATGAGGTGTAAATTGATTGCAGTCCAGAACTTGAGTATCTAGAAGGATAGGTAAAAAGCATAAATCTCCAAAGTCTTCTCAAGTGTTATCTCATGTAGACTTTAATAAGTGTTAAACAGCAGACTGATCTGTTCCTCCCAATCCTAGGATTTCATGATTCTAATCACATTAGCTCTCATCAAAGGAGACTTCATTCTCTACAATAGTAACAATGTGAAAAATGGACCCAAACTGCAAAATGGGAGTTTTGCAGATCTCACCTTCTTCCCTAGATAGAGCTTAAACTTACATGGCTCGGAAGGTTCGGGGTCCAAACTTTCTCATTACTGCACAGATATGTTGATTTAACAAGCTGCTTTCTCTTAATTCTTTTGTAATTGATGCTGCCTAGATAGAAAAATGAGGTGTCAAGAAAGGATGTATTTTCCCTTATAGGCTCTAATAATTAGAAAAACAACAGATACAACTAAAACATGAAACTCTAAAAATTTTTGCTAAAACTTATAAATGCAATATATCTTTGCAGAACTTTATTCATTCTTTCTTTTAGATGGGTTTATATACATCTATGCCAGGTAGAATTATTAAAAATATCTTGAGGGCTTCCCTGGTGGCGCAGTGGTTGAGAGTCCGCCTGCCGATGCAGGGGACATGGGTTCGTGCCCCGGTCTGGGAAGATCCCACATGCCGCGGAGCGGCTAGGCCCGTGAGCCATGGCCGCTGAGCTTGCGCGTCCGGAGCCTGTGCTCCGCAACGGGAGAGGCCACAACAGTGAGAGACCCGCGTACCGCAAAAAAAAAAAAAAAAAAATCTTGAAACAGAAACACTTGTAACTTTCATACTTGAGATAATGAATAAACAACTGTAATTTTGAACAAATCGAAGCCTGATAATTTCTTAAATGTCTTCTCAGTAACAAAACGTAAGATTGCATCACAGCCTGACATTCTGGGAATAGTCACAGTTCTTAGGAATTTTGTTATAGGACTTCAGGCAGCAAGTAATTCATCGTGGATGTTGTCCTAGCTCTCCAAAACCTAAGAAAACTATTTGCATCTCTAAACCTAAGTTTCCTTGTTTGTTAAATGACGATAACACTTACACCTCAAATTTGTTCTAAGGTTTAAAAGAAATAATAAATATAAAGCACTTATCATACTTCTCGTTCACCTTTTTTCTCTTCTTCTGCTCTTTTTCCTTCTGCCCCATCTTCTTTCACTTGCTTCCTTCACCTCTTACTCTGTTCTCTTTCATTTATGTTATCACCTCTACCTCTGTCTTTATCGCACCAAACTCACTTCCTTAATAATAAAATGACTGTTGGCTGAATGAATGGATAAAGGAATGAATAAAAAAAGAGCAAACCCAGCGTTTTTAGCCCAAAGAATAACAGAGTGCTGAAATATGCTCTATTCTGAAAATGATACTCTGCCCACAAAGCATATTTCCATTTTTAACTTTGTTTGGTTTTAGTAAGTCATAGCCAGATTGAAGTTATTGGTTCAGATATCCACACAAATACAATACCTTTGTTTGGAAGCATTCAACTGCATTTTCGGCTTTGCAGCAAGGTAGAATTACTTTGTCATATTGAGCAGCCAAAGAAAGAATTGTAGGTGCATATAGGAAGGGGTGCCTTCTTGCTATCTCATAGACGTATCTGTGAAATGAAAAGGATCAGTAAGATTTACAAACACATTAAAATAGGACTGCTACTGCTTGGAACTGGACTCTGGAATTGTTTAAAGGTTCAGAAAATAGTCAGATTTTTTTCCACTTGCTGTCAAAATTTTCCTCACTAAAGGAAAAATCTATTATGAGATTATAAGAGCAAACTAGGCAAAAACACTGACTATGATTCTTATGAAAGTATCCTTTTCAATAAGCCTACACAGATATGTTTCGGGGGTCAACAAGGCCAGACCTCCACTAAGTAAAAGAGAAAGGTAGAGTCTTTTTTCTCATCAGTGCAGAACGAGATTATCCACCCTGGCAGTCAACATAGCAGAGATGTTCTAAGGGCAGCCTCTATATTTCTCTGGATTAGGCAGCAACGTGGAAGGTAGAAGTGATTAAGAGTTAAACACAGGCTTCCCCAACAGAGAACCTGGGTTCAAATCCCAGCTTGGGAATGTACTAGTGGTCTGCCCTCATCCAATTGTCCTAACCGTCTAAGCTTCAATTTCTTCATCTGCAAAGTAGGAAGAAGAAAAGGAATGAAGAGAAAGACGACAAGGAGATGATAGGCTGTTTGTGAGCATTAATATGCTCATACGTGCCAAGCACACATGTTCCTAAACATCCTAAATGCTCAATAAATGTTAGACATGCTTATGTACCTTAAACATTCCTGGATCGCTAACATTTTCTATTTTCAGGCAATTTGGTGAACACAAAACACCAACTATTTGGCTCTAGAAGGAGTCATTTTGTGCCACACTGATATATTCTTGGGCAAGCTAAAATTAGAGAGAAAAAACAAGGTGTATCTAAGAGACTAAAGGAAAAACTGGTGGGTCTCCTGTGTGGTCTATACCCATCTATCTACGTGCTGTGGAGACAAAGTTACACTTAATGTTTCTCACCTAATCTCGTAGGTCAGGAGCTCAGCAGATGCCACACCAAACATTATTTCTCCATGTTTTAGAATACAGCCACAAATTGCAGAATTTGTAGATTCTGCTCCGTACTGCACTCTTTCTGGGGTCTTATCTACCTTTAAAATCGGATCCTTACCGGTTCATAAATAGCTCCCTGTCTTCTTCATATGCTTTACAACTTGTGACAGGTTCTGGAACTTGGAAAGGTGGGATGGATGCTGGAACGGCCTTTTTGTGTGCTAGGAAACAGTCATGTCTTTCCTCTCCACTTTGGCTGCAGCAGTCTGAAAGCCCATACTTTCCAGGAATTTCCTTTTCATGGCAAATTTCTTCCAGAAAGGCAGATACCTATAAGATTTATTTTTAATGAAAGACAACTAACTTTACCTAAAAATGCTGTAAAACACATGAAAAGTTTTCTAATATTTAAAGTCAGAACGGTAGATTAGGAAAATAATTCCCCCTACAAATTCCAATATATTTAGTTTCAGCCTGATGGGATAGCTTTCTTTTATGTGTTTGGAAAATGGAATTTAGTTTTCAACCTTAAATAATACACATGCCTATTAGACAAAATTATTTTATCTTAAAAGGAGGACATAGATACTCCATCTGGCATTCTTATTATGAGACACTAATATAAAATTGGATCTTATTTTCACATAAAAATCAAAATATTTTGAAACTGAATAAAAATAGCTTCCAATACTTTTAATGGGTCTAATTATAGATTTAGCTAAAATGTTTTAGGGAATTCCCTGGCAGTCCAGTGGTTAGGACTTGGAGCTTTCACTGCTGTGGCCTGGGTTCAATCCCTGGTTGGGGAACTAAGATCAAAAAAAAGAGAGTTTTAAAATGTACATTGTAAATGCTTAAAATCTTTCTTGTTTGCCTTAGCTTTACCAAAATCAGGTGATGACACCACTAGTCTGATGAATGCCTCTGAGGAATACGTGTGTTTCATTCATCTCAGGAAACTTTTAATTTAGCTTTTATAACTGCTAATATTTAGAGAATCCTGGAAATCTTAACTAAGACTTCCAGTTCCCAATCCACCTAAAAAATCATGCCTTTAAGTTTACAATGGTAAATCACTAATCTGTAACATCACCTTGGATGTCTCATTGGATGTAAAGTTGCAATATAAAATATATTTTGCTTATTTCACATGTCAAGCTAAAAATAGAGATGCCTGTAAGGGATTTTTATTTAAGTCATCAATTTCAGAGTTGTAAAGTACTTTATATCTTTAAAAGGGCGTCTCCTTTGCAATATTGCAGATACATCATTTTTTGGCTACTTCACGAGCTCCATCATGACAGAGGATTCTCTGGGCATTTTGTCCCAGAACTGGTAGCTCTAATCATTTTAAAGTTCTTAATTCTTTTCTATATTGAGATAATAATAAACACTAATAACTGTTATTTATTAATCTGTTACATTAGGATATCCTATAATAAAAAAAGTAGTCACTGTTTATCTGAAATTCAAATTTAAGAGGGCTTCATATTTTGTCATCGTTTGTTTGTTAAATCTGTCAACCCTAATCTATGCTATGCACCTCACATTCACTATAGTGTATAGTATAATGAAGTCACTAAGGGTGTTAGTTCTGGAGCCAGATGACATAATTTAAATCCTGGTTCTGGACTCCCTTAAGAAAGTTGTTTAACCTCTCTGTGACTCATCTTCTCCAACTGGAATATTAGCATCTATCTCCTAGGATTATGATAAAGATTTAATAAATTAATATTTGCAAGCAAAGCTGATATTCTACCAATGAGCCCCAGCCAGGGTCTCTTGGCTCACTGGACATTGATTCTGATTCATCAGTGCTATGCTCCATGTCACAAAGTATTTTGATTATCAATGGATATGTAACACTCCTGAGAATAATGCCTGTCACATTGTGTGCTTAATAAAAATTAACCCCTGCTACCATTATCATATCAATCTCCATGACAACCCAGAAATGGAAGCTATTATTATTCCTCACTTTATATATAAGGAAACTAAAGCTCAATGAAGTTAAGTAATACGCCCATGGTCACCCAGATTCTCTGATTTCAGAACCTTAGCTCTTAGTCACCATGCTTATATTGTCTCTTTACAATAGACACCCATTGTTTTCTCCTCTGCTCTCTCCAGCAAATCAGAATTAACCTAAACCTCCTTTCATAAAACAGGTCTTGAGATATTTAAATGTATTTATTTCTTATGCAGTCCCTGCATCTTCTCTTCTGCATGCTGAGTTTTGGTCAAATATCACAGTGCTTTTTAAAAAAATTATTATTATTCACTCACCTGGTTTTCTAAACACCCTGCAGGCTGCTCACTGCCAGTGGATTTCTCTATTACAGTCAATACATCTTTCACCATTTGACTTACTTCCTTGTAAGTGGCCTCTTGAACAAACTGGGCAAAAAATATGGTAGCTCTGAAACAAAAATACATATGAATGCTTATGGAACAGACATATCAATCTTTTTCTCAAGGTTAGTTTTTGTTTGTTTTTATTGTCTGTTATGTTGTGACCTGTTTAGGGGATGACTTTTGCTAAAATAGTATGTGAAATTTTAGCCATCCAGGAAGAAATGTCTGTCTTCTTGTCCCCTTCCCCCATAAACATACATATATCTGTTAACAATGAAAATAAGTGGATTTCCCCTAAGAGTGGTTCCTCCTTTTGTGGTCATCCACCCACTGCAATGTCTCCATAATTGAAGGTATTTATATCCTTTGTAGTTTTTTGTTTTTTGTTTTTTTTTTTTAAGCAAAGAATTGGTCATTAGGCCTCTACGTGTGTCTACTACCAGCATGATCAAGGTCTGATCATGGATTGACCCAAAGCAATGCTTCTGCAGGTTTCTGTGTGCAACCAGTATCTGTAACACACGACTTTAAATTCCTTATTAGAAACTTCAGAAGTGTGGGACAGAAAGATATCATTCAAGAGAACAACGTACCTTCTACAAATAAACAAAAATAGAACATTTTACCTCCAACTATTTGCTACTAGGATTAAATAGTATTCAGAATAGAGAATATGGTAATGTCATCCTATTGGTATTGATGAGAAAAATTCCTGAATTCATACATAGTTGCCATCAATCAGACATTATTCTTCAGTTTCTAAAATCTGATTTTGTTTGTCCCATCTCTTTACAAGGAATCTAGAGTTTGGGGTTAACATCTAAGGCATGGAGTAACAGTCCAACTTCTTCAATACCAATTTGATATTCAACATAAATAACTTTTCTTAGCATTGTCTAGTTTGCTTTCACACTTTTAAAAACTCATAGGGCTATCCAACTTTATTCAATTACCTAACTAAAATTTTCATTGCTTTGCATATTTAAAGTGCATTTATACAAGCAAAACTTACAGGTCAGCTAAATTCATCTCTGCAGAGCATGGGGAGGAATCCAATATGGAAGCTGGAAAGCAAGATAAACTTCATGAGAAATGATATTTTCAACTGCAATCAGGAAAGTAATCGTTGTTAGATGTAAATGTTTGTGTCTAAGTTAAAACTATACAACTTTAGAACTGAGAGGACATTAGGAATCATGTATCCAAGCATCTTAATTTTGTACTTGAGAAAACTAAGAAACTAAGGAATAAAGTTAATGAGAATGATTTATAATAGACTTAACACTAAAATTCAGATTTTATATCTTCCAATTTCTTGGAACCATTGAACCATTCACAGGTAACATTAAGCACTGCATGATTTTGTAAAACTCTTGTACTCTTATAAATATACAAGTTTATCATTCATTTAATGATATTCACCAATTAAATAGTTTTCCTCTGTGTCGAACAGTAAGTATGATAAATAAATCAAGGCAAATGAATAAAAGCAAATTTAAGAATTTTCATATAGGAAAAAGACAAAAGAAAAGCACAAAATATCTTACCTATTCCATATGCATTTTTTTGCATTGTTCTGGATTCAGTAAAATTTAGTAGAAAAATTAAAAAAATTGATACCTCCCACTTCATGGTTGCTAGCTATTTCGTTGTTGGTGATGATGATGGGGGCAGAATATTGAAAATCATGCTGAAATTCTTTTATAGTCTTCTCTAGCAATGCCTGTTAACTAGTAATCTTCTGTTGGTATATCTGTTACTTTATTTCCTTATGTTCCAAATGGGATGACTTGCTAATAATTAACAGCACAGGGATTATTTGTGTTTTATGTTCAAGGACACAGACCTCTTTTGGGTGGAAAAAGGGGAAAAAACTTGCAAATTCATTCCATTTTGCAAATATAACAAATATTCTTCTCAAACTACAGAGTATTCAAGGAGGTGACTTTTCCCTAAATTGCACAACAGAAGTTAACAGGGCCATAAACAAAAGACGTCAGACTTTGTATGAAATTCAACTAAATGCACTAACTCATTACTGCCATATTATCAGTAGGGCAGTACAGTGTCATGGTGCAACATGAGGGCTTGGGGACCAGGGTTGAATTTTTGCTCTACCACTTATTAGCTACATAACTTTGGATGAGTTGTTTAATTTTTCTGAACTTTATTTTCATCATCTATAAAATAATGAGAGTGAAAGAATTCTTTCATGATTAAATAAATCAATGAGTTGAAATGGCTAAGAATAGGGCCTTTTGCAGAATGGCACTTAATAGATGGGAGTTTTATTTATTCACTCAACAAAAAGAGGAAGTCTGCATACCAGGCACTGTTCTTTGATGGAAATAATCAGCAACAAGAAACAGGCACCATCCCTGTTCTCACTGAGTTTACGATATAACAGGAGAGACAGACAGTTATTATCAGCAATCACAACACAGTGTTATAGATGCAGTGATAAGTAGAGTAAGAAGAGGAACACCTGACATCTTTGGAGGGAGTCAGGGTAGGCTTCCTGGAGGAAGCAACCTCTTAGTGGGGAGCAGTAGAAAAACTGAAGGTGGGCCAAACAAAGAGGGAGGGAAGTGTCCAAAGCAAATTTAGAAAGCCATGGAAAGGTCCACTAGTGAGGGCCAGCACAGTGTATTTAAGGAACTGGAAGAAATGCAACTGCAATGAGATACAAAGTTTAAAGATGAGGAAACTTACTCTATAAAGGGAATTTCTGGCAAAGTGAGCAGGGCCACATCTCAAAGACCTTTTAAATCAAGTTTACACTTCATCCTAAAACAACAGAGACTACAAAAGGGAGCTAATAAAAATCACATTTGTGCTTTGAAACCATCTCTTTGTTATAAAAGGAGACAAGATTGTGATAAGGAGAACTGTTAGGAAGTTTTTAGAATAATATGGTCCAGTAAGTGCCCTGGATGAGGGTAGTGCTAACAGGAAGGAGAGTTGTGGATGAATGTAAGTGATATGAATGAGTTAAAACCAAAAGGACGTACTTACTGAATGTGTGTTTAGTTTTGCGTATATCGAAGCTTAAGGTAGAGTGACCAGTCCACTCTGGTTTATGCCTGTTAACTTAGTGTAATTATTAAGCAGAACACCCTGGTTTGCAAGTTTGAAGTAAGACCTCCACTAGAGAAGCTGATGGGCCGTTGAATAGTACTTCTTAACCTCTGCAACAAGATCAAAGCTGGAGATGGAGATTCAGGAATCATCAGCTTTTAGATAGTTATTATAGCCATGTGATGGGATGAGAAAGAGAGATGGTAGTGAAAAGAGGTACCCTGAGGAACACTCAGTTTTAAAAGACAAGCAATAAAGAGGAGCTGTGAACCAGGGTTTGTCTACTAACTGCAAACAACCCATGATGTATATGTGTCATTGCTCAAAGTGTTGTCCAAAGTGCACAGTTTACATCAAATGTGTTTCCATTGCTCTAATTCTGATGGTTTACTTTTTAATAAATCTATGAAACTGCTCAGAAACAGCTTAGCATGGTAACCTGGACTTTTGTATCAGGCAGATGCTAATCCTGGCTGTAACAATTATTAGCCATATGACTTTGGGCAAATAATTTAATCTCTTTGATTCTTAATTTTCTCACATATATAATGAAAATGATAATATTCACCTGAAGTTTTTTGTGTATAGATGGAGTAATGTATTTAAAACATTTGATACCTAGCATTTTTAAAAGATAATAATTTTTATTATCATGTTAGCATTGCTATTAGTGTTAAATATTAGAGGTATTTTTCTTCAAAGCAATTAAGCTATACATGTGGTTGCTAGAAAATGCCTTCTCTTCAGATGATACTGGACTACTTATTCCTTCTGGGCTCTATTTTGTTCTTTGTTGGATTGAGTGGTTGGTTGTTTGAAAGCTTGGCGGGGAGGGGGACTGTGGTTAATCCCTCTTCCCCTTCCTCAACAATGCTTGTAAAAATTTTATCCATCCTTTAAGGTCTATATCAAATAATTTTCCATGACTGTATCTCTGATTACTCCCTAATTAGAGAAGAATGCTCTCACTTTTGGCGACCTATAACACCTTTTAGATTTTTTTCTCTTGGTACTTTTCATTTGACCTTACATCACAGTCATTTGCAAGCTTAGGCAGTTCTTCCTGAATAGTTGACTTCTTGGATTCAAGAACTCACCTTCACTACTCCTGCAGTGCCTAGCACAATGTCTGGCACAAGGCAGAACCTTTATAAGTAGAAATTGAGGGGCACTGAATCAGATTTTTGCAGTCAGGATTTAGGCACTCACCGTCCTCACTCACTCATTTGACGTATATGAATGACACATCTCTCATACCCTTCTATCCAGAGATCACTGCTGAGATGTTTACATTCATATTTTCTCTGATAGTCAGGGTCTAGACGCCCTGAGATAGATATAAGAAGAGGACAGTACCTAGGATCATGGTTAGGTGAAGATCCTCATGGAAGATGACGAGTCTGTTTGCAAGCCATAACGCTTAAAAACACACTCCACAGAGCGAGCACATATAAGCCAAATTCTAGCAGGAAGAATGTTTCCAAAGTCCTCCAGTCCAATAGAGTCTTCTTGTCACCTAAGATTTAATTACATGTAGCCCAATACTGATGCCGCCTACAGAAAGCCACCAGAATTACCACCACCACCCTCTCCAGATTTCTAAGAATTAAGGAGTAGGGAAGGACTACTTGCATTTATCCTGGGCACCTCTAGCTCTTATTTTCTTGTCCTGCTGGGTTCTCTTTACTTGTGCTTTATCTTCTCTCCTACATATGCTATCTCTTATCCTGAACCTTATGTTGGATACCACTTCGTCGCTTTTGTAAAGAACCCCCCAACACAAGTGTGTATCAAGATATTTGAAATCAAACATGAAAAGTCCTTTTCAGGTTGTCGCAACACCACCTGACATCTCATGTAGAGTGCTGACCAACCCCTTCCTTTCCTGGTTTCTCTTCCCTCCTCCTTTCTTATCTTTTCTCAGCTGGCCTCAGCCCCTCCCTTCCTCTTCCTATTACTGTTTTCAGGCAGAGAAAACCATCTCTCCCTTTGTTTAACGTGAGCCTATCTAAATCATACTCCAGGGCAGAAGTCACTTTTCACATTTGCTGGCCTCCAAAAGTTATCGACATATTTTGCAAAGGAAGGAAGGAAGTAAAGAAGGAAGGAAGGGAGGGAGGGAGGGAGGGAGGAAGGAAGAGGGAACAGTTTTCCTTCATCAAAGGGATTTTGCCTCTTTGGGCAGGGGGAGGCATTTTTTCCTCTCATCCACACCAAGAACAGAATGAGAGGGATCAGAGTCAGAGAAGACAACAACCTGCCTGCTAAACTTGAAAAGACAGAGTGCCTCAAAGTCAATAAGGTGAAGTAAAACATCAATATAAGTCAAGCAGAGATACAGCAAAGTAAGTCAGGGGCCAATCATAAATTAATGTCACAAAAATCTATGTTCTGTTTACATCATCTCTCCTTATATGAGTGGACTGCTCCTGCTAGCTTAAGCAAGGGTCCTTAAAACAGCAGAACTGGTCCACATACCCAAATAGATTATAAACTATTTCAGGGAAACATACTTTGAGAGCAACTCCCAAAAGTCCTAGAACAATAACTTACACAGAAAAAAAAGCACTTTCTAAATACTTTGTTGTAATGACATATACTTTCTCTGATGAGGAAATACTTACATGACTCCCCTCTTCCCAGGTGCTATAGTCAAGGCAGAATATGAGAAATAACAAAGGGGTTCTCTGGCCTTCTGCCATCATCAGCATAACTGCTGGACACTCCCTTTCCTTAGCAAGGTCGAGAGATGGCTGATCCTCATAGGAGATTCAGAAAAATCCCCTACATGGTCCAGAGGTTTCACACACTCTTATGGACTGAATGTTTGTGTCCGTATGTTGAAGGCCTAACCCCCAGTGTGATGGTATTTGGAGACTGGGCCTTTGGCAAGTGATTAGGCATAGATGAGGTCATGAGCAAGGGGCCCCAGGATGGAATTAGTGTCCTTATAAGAAGAGACACCAGAGAGCACTCTTGCGTTTGTGTTTTCTCTCTCTCTCTCTCTCTCTCTCTCACCTGTGAGGACACAGTGAGAAGGTGGCCATCTGCAAGCCACCTAGTGAACACTCACCTGAAACTGAACCCTACTAGATACTTATCTTGGACTTTCCAGCATCCAGAACTAAGAGAAAAATAAATTTCTGTTGTTTAAGCCACCGAGTCTACAGTATTTTGTTATGGCAGCCCAAGCTGACTAAAGCACACACACACACTCGCACACCTGTAAACATGCATTATTTTCATGAGAAATATATAGAATAAAAAATAGAATTATTATCTATTGTTCTTAAGCCAATCATACTGCACCCCAGAATATAAACTACCTCATTCTAAACAGGTTCTGTTTATTTAGAGAAATGTGGCTTGCTTTTGATGTTCCTGAAAAAGAATGAGAACATATGTGCTCTCCAGTATTCTGTGGGAGGAAAGAAATTTGTGAGTGGATTGTGCTGTGGCCTCACAATTTCTGTCATGAGAAAGGTAATAAAATGGGTCAGAGCCCATCTCCATTCCCATCCTCAATACCTCATAATCGTTCTTGCACTGAAACAGTTTTACCTCAAGCAATGCGTCTGTCGTTCACCCCATCACAAAGTTAGGGAGGCCAGCTCTCTTGTCCAAGACGGTTCTGAACGTCGTTCTGAACGTAGAAGAGCCGATCCTTCAGCACTGGGAAGAAGCAGTGGAGTGAATATCTGAATATGGCTGCAGAGTTCTACATTTTTTTCCTTGTTGCAATTTACAATAAAAAAGAAATCAAGGGAGCATCTTTCCCACAGTGCAGAGGCATTCTTAGTTTGGGCACACATTCTTCTTACCAGCTGCTGGAGCTAACTCTGCACTCTGCTCCCTTACAACTTCTGCTTCAGTGCCCTAGAGCTGAGCCCAATGACATGGGCTAAACTTATCTGAAATTTTAGGGTGTTCATCTGCCTTGTTGATGCCCCTTCCATCACTGGAAGATGTTTGTGACTCCTGATACTCAACTGTGTGGCTTCTCAAATCACCAACCGAATTATTCCATCTGAGGTGGGTGAGGATCCAGCCCACCCAAAGAGGATGGACTTCCTCTGTCTGTCACTTACAACACCCTCAGTGGTCCTACTCTTTATTCTCCGTTCATAGTGCTCCTTAATTCAATTCTTCTCTTGAGATTCTTTTTTTTTTTTTTTGCGGTACGCGGGCCTCTCACTCTTGTGGCCTCTCCCGTTGTGGAGCACAGGCTCCGGACGCTCAGGCTCAGCGGCCATGGCTCACGGGCCCAGCCGTTCCGTGGCATGTGGGATCCTCCCGGACCAGGGCACGAACCCGTGTTCCCTGCATTGGCAGGCAGACTCTCAACCATTGTGCCACCAGGGAAGCCCTTCTCTTGAGATTCTTAAGTTCAGCTTTTTCAAGAAACCGGTTCCTAGAGTCCAGGTATCAACTGAATGAATGAAGAAATTTGCAACAAACTGAACTGAGTAAGAACTGGGAGGAGATAAAGAATAAATATTCTAAAAGTGATCTGTTCATTTGATGCAGCATTTTTCAGAAATTGTCCAAGTAATTGCTTATAGTCTAGTGCTGAAGAAATTACACAAGTTTCACATGAATTAAATAAAATGGAAAAAAATGCTTATTAATCCACATATATATCAACCATCATATGTAACATTTTATGGATATAAAATTTTTCATTAGTCAGAAAAAGATCTTACCCTTCCCAAAAGATAGATCTCAAAGTGCTAAAGCACTTTGTTTGGTGTCATGCAAATATTCATGTATTTATTCAACAGTTACTCACATAAGAGAGATAATTAGGATACTTTTGGATTAGTTGGACTGATGCAAAAGTGACACCATCATATGGAACATTACCAGGTCTATCAGTTTTAAATATGCAGTTCTTGATTATTTTAATTTGAGGGAATTTTCATTATTTAACATTTTACAAATAAAATGTATCACTATTATTATATTAAAACATAAACTTTCATGATTCAAATTAACATAAAGTTCAATTTACTATATCTACTATTTTGGAAGCCCAGGAAATTGCTGTAAGTCAGGATTCTGTGATTTGTAGTTTAGAATATTTACACCCCATAGCATGTCAATTTATTCATGTAATTTTTATTGAATATCCATTATATATCAGGTTATGCTTAGTGCCAAGGGAGATGCATGGACTTCTAATTCATGGTCCCCTCTGGTGAGAACAATATCTAGTTGAAGAGAGAGACATATAAATGAATTGATACTATTAAATGGGCCTGCTCCCAGGAGTCAGAACCATGTGTGTTTAAATTCCAGCTCTAGGACTCAGATTTCACATATTTAAAATGGATATAAAATCTACCGTTATTATAATAAAATATAAATCCTGTAATAAGTCAAGTTCAAAGAATGAATGAGGCATCAGAGAAGGAAATAACTAACTCTATGCAGGGAAATTTCCTCAAAGAAGGTGACCTTTGAGTTGAATTAAGTGGATAAACAAGAGAGGGAAAGACATACCAGGTAGAAGGGAAAAGCATGCATGAAAAAGCATGGTGTGTTCATGAATATTATGAAGTGGAAACTGATTAGAGTATCAAAGGAAAGGTGAAAAAAATATTGAAACGATAGTGAGTCACTTAATAAAGTGACTAAGAGGAACAAAAAGAGTTGTTAGATGAGACGATAAGGTAGAAATGATGTGATTCATGTGTAATTCCCATATATCCAACACATCAGTTATAAAACAGCAGTCTTATCACACTCTCAGCTGCCCCTTCATAAACCAAATCTCTAAAATGTTAACAATAGTAATAAAAATAACTGAGCTCATGTTGTTCAACTCTGGAAGGCACCCTTCACATTTTATTCTATGGTAATGATGTCCTCTGGACTTATGCAGCACCAGCATGCGTCTATGTGAAGTATACTAATTTATCAATTAAGATTTAGAATAATGAGTAGAGAAGAGATACTTACATACTTCCTCATTGTCTGCTCAGTGAACATGAAGATTCTTCCTAATGTCCTGGCACCATATCTTCCTGTTCAGGTCCAGGTACCACCTCTGTTTTGGTACTATCTTCTGTATTGTCAAAGGCATCTCCTTCCTGGCTAATTTTACATCTACCATCTCAACAAAAAAGGTAAAAATGTTGTTATTTCTCATGATGTGATGGCTCCTTGGAGCTTATTTGCATTGAAACAAATAAATCCTCTTGCCACTATAGTTCTCAATTCATTTCTTTAATTTAATCTGGTTACATCGTTATTCATGATGATTTAGCATCCAGCATATCACCATGAATTCTGGCTTCCAATGACTCTCTTAAATGTTATTATTGTGCTTCACTGACGATAACCACAAAGGCAAGTCTCTGGTTATCTTAAACTCACCATTACAACTTTCTTAGCATACATATAGATCAACACATCTTCCAACCATTGTTTTTCCTGAACTCTTAGATCATAATCACTGCATTTTTAGAATGTGATCTCTTTCAATGTTAACTGCACTCCTGGCTTCCACACACAACCATCAACTGGGAGGATGGGTGAGAGACCTGGGGTGAAGCAAGGAGAGTGATCCTATCCTTGCAAGGGGTGTTTGGCAGGGCTCAAGACCAACCCAGGGGAGCACAATGTAACCACGGTGATGAAGGCAAGAGAGGATGTTGACTGGCAGGGTCCAGGGGCATTATGCAGGAATGATCTCCAAAGCCCTTGGAAGAGATAAATATATCCACCCCTAAAGACTATAGGAGGCTTTATGTGGAGATTGTGGAGGAATTGGAGTGACCACCCTGGGTGCCAGCATCAGGGAGCACATTGAATAAAGGACACCTGCCAGACCCCTGCCATCTTTGTGTACTGTAAACAGAGGCTGCCCTATGGGGACACAAACAACAAAGAGCTGCTGGATGGGACCACACATGCAGCTCAAGCCTAAGGGTCAGTTAACAGCCCAGACCCCAAACTCCTCTTGTGTCCAATGTGAGTCACACAAAACTCATCAGTCATAACCTTACTTAAGTGGGTAGAGGCGGAATGGAGTTGACCTAAGTAACGCTGGCAAATGATATTTTGACTGGAAATTGCGCTTGCCCGGCCAACCTCTCAGAACCAGAGAGGGCCTTGGGCTCCTGGATCACTCTTAGACTCAAGTGTCTGAATTCCCCTCAGGAATCTGATTGACCCTGTGTGCAGCGGGGAAGCAAGGCTCTTGGAGTTCTGCATTCTGGAGAGTCTTTCTCCAAAATTTTCAAGTCCGCTTTCAGTGCCTGGGCTGCAATGCCATCCAGACAGGGCATGTAGATCCTGGTCCCATGTGGATCCAGTTCTGTGGAAATGTCTTAATCAAAATTTTCAAGGTCTGACTCCAGGATTTTCCAGGAGCCCACCATCTCCATTTCTCCCCTTAAAGGCTCTCTTTGAGCTTTTTGATGATAGCAACAGATGTGGAAAAACATTTGATACAGTCAACATCAGGTCAAAACAGGGGTTGAGGGCCAATAGGGAGGGAGTGTGGAGCCTTTTTTAACTTGGTACAAAAATCTTTGTAAGCATCACTTAAAACTGTAAAGCATTATTATTAGGGACAAAATAAGCAAGTTGTGAATAATGTACAGTATGAAACCAACTTTATAAAAATTTTAAAAATACACAAACCAATAAGGTTATAAATGATTTTTAAGTATGTAATTGATAGACAATGATCTAATATCAGTGGCAACCTCTAGGAACAGGGAAAACAGGCTCAGTGTTGAGTATAACATCTTAATTTTTTATAAGAAAATTTCACCTTCTAACTGTTGCACTTCCTCAGTTCAAGATATCTTAATTATCCATTAGTGTACCTTTGTCCAGACTTCTTAATCCTCTCTTCCAATAATGCTTCTCCAAACTTGTTAAACTTCTTATATTCTTCTTGTATTGTCATCCTAAACTGTCTTAAATTTCTTCTAAGATCATTTTTTTCCCTAATTCAGTTAACTACCCTAGTCCTCCTTATCCATGGCTTCACTTTCTGCCATTTCAGTTTCTCAGGTCAACACGGTCCAAAAACATTTAATAGAAAATTCCAGAAATAAATTATTCATAAGTTTTAAATTGCACACTGTTCCAAATAGCATGATGGGATCTCGTGCTGTCTGCCCTGGACATGAATTATCTCTGTGTCCAGCATATCCCACCTGTTAGTCACTTAGCAACCCTCTCAGTTATCAGGTCAACTGTCATGGGATCACAGTGCTTGTGTTCAAGTCGCCCTTATTTTACTTAATAATCGCCCCAAAGTACAAGGGTAATGATGCTGGCAATTCACGTCTGCCAAAGAGAAGCCATAAAGTGCTCCTTTTAAGTGAAAAGGTGAAAATTCTCAACTTAATATGGAAAAGAAAAGAATTGTATACCGAGCATGTTAAGATCTATGTTAAGGACATATCTTTTATCTGTGAAATTGTGAAGAAGGAGAAAGATATTCATACTAGTCTTCTTCTCACACTGCAAACTGCAAAAGTTATGGCCACAGTGCGTGATAAGTGCTTAGTTAAGATGGAAAAGGCATTAAAATTGTACGATAAGGTATTTTGAGAGAGTGACGACACCACATTCACATAACTTTTATTACAGTATATTGTAATCATTGTTCTATCTTATTATTAGTTGTTGTTAATCTCTTATTGTGCCTAATTTATAAATTAAGCTTTATCATAGGTAGGTATGTACAGGAAAAAATCATAGTATATATAAGATTTGGTACTCTCTGCAGTTTCAGGCATCCACTGGGAGTCTTGGGACTTATACCCTGCAGATAAGGGAGGACTACTATATCCTTACAATCCTCTCTATCTTTTTGGTCCCCCACCTTTATAATTGAGTCTTAGTAGTAAGAAGAAGCCATGTTTTGTATGCCTTACCTATACCACAGTTTCTATTCTTTTATCCAGAATTATCATAATGTTAAAATATTACATTGAATGCTTATAATCCATAACTCAGAACAGTATTAATGTTTCTTTTACATAATTAACCCATAAGGAACTAGAAGTCCTCCACTGAAATGGGGAGAGAACAGTGGAACTTTTATAGCACCTACAAAATTTTCAGGGTGGCAACACATCTTTGAAAAATAACAGTCATGGACAGTTATGTTAGATTCTTTTCATTTTTTTATTAATTGTAGCACAGAGAAAAGAGGCAAAATATTTAAAGAAATTTGTGTTCTTAAGACAGGGTGTTGGTTAACACCAACAGAAAAGAAAAACAGATGAATAAGCTCTGAGTTTTCATTTCTCTTTTTTTCCTCTTACTCTCAGGGTAGGCTGAAAAACAAAAAGATAAATATAATTACTGTTTATAAAATGGCATGTGTTTTTTCAAATCTCTTCAAATGAATGCCAAATTGCTTAGATTGCCTTTCCGCAATTTCCACCAATGAAAACAATTCAAGCCTGTCCTAGACTCATGGCAGCTGAATTCTTCTGTTGGACTAGGGGAGAGGACACAGCAATAAGGATTGTAAAGTCCTCTCTTCGTCACACAGGCTTTTCATCATTAACTCTCAGGGTCATTTACTTAACTCCTACTTTTTTTTTTTTTTTTTTGCCACAACACACAGTGCGGCTTGTGGGATCTTAGTTCCCAGACCAGGAATCAAACTCGTGTCCCCTGCAGTGGAAGCATGGAGTCCTAACCCTGGACTGCCAGGGAATTCCCGACACCTACTTCTTACTTAAGTTAATTACAAACAAAAAAGTTGTCTTCTCAAAGTTAGACCTCTAGGAAGAAAATCTTGCCATTTAGGACTAAAACAAATCACATTTTGAAATGCCCAAATTTGCAAAGATATGAAGCTGGTTCCTTTCCTGAATGCACAATATGAAGGTTTTACCATATAGGCAAAGAGCAAGTTAAAATCTGATAGTGGAATAAACATCACAGTTTAAAAAATATGAAAATAATTCATGCTAAAAAATAGTTGGACAAATTGTTTCAAAAAGGAAGTTCATTCTATTTTTTATTATAATTTCCCCCAAAATACTACACCAAAATGGGTAAAACATGTTTATGTTCAAACACCTAAATTTTAAAGTGGGCCTTTTTGTCATAAGAAGAGAAATTCTCTTAAAGCTCAGCATGTTGACACATTGGAAACTTAGTAGCAAATTATTTACTTGTAATAAAAGTTCACATAAGGTAGACCTATCATATTCTCCAATGAAATGAATTTGTTCTTGAGCTATATGGTTGAACCATGTGAAATCACTGATATTGAACTGTTTTTGTACATACAAAAATGCACTTTCATATGGTCCAGCCTATTGCCTAAAGTTTCCCACTCCTGAGCCAGTACGTAGTAGAATGACTCTGTCTTCTGTGTCACATTGGGTCAGAACAGGCCAGTGGTTAACTCTCAAGCCCTGGTTTAAATCTTTAATTTTGGCTCCGTGGTTGGGTAGTCCTTGGGTAAATTATTTAACCTATTTCTTGATCTAGGCCTTCATTTTCTCATCTGCAAAATGGGAATAATAATGGTACTCAACTCAGGCAACTATTTTGAGAAGTAAAGAAGTTAATATACATAATCAGTTTAGAACAGTGGTTAGCACTGGTCAGTTGATCTTTGCTATTTTAATAATAACTATTAAAATTAGTTTTTTAAAAAAATCTAAAGTGTAGTTACCTGAGATGCTTGTGGTTGTGTTCTTTTTAGGCTACGGCTTCTCGAGTTTTAACAACAAGTTTTGGACCCTAAATACAAAGAAACGACAGATGTGGGGAAAATATCAGCACCACTATTAGGGTAAAAAAGTAACATTTATACAGCCATTGGTGATTACAAAGTAATTTTATGTACATCACATCCCTTAATAACAGTTTAGTACTAGAATCTCTAGAAGGAAGCTCACCAGCATCATTGCCCCCAAAGGAATAAAAAAATTACTGTCAAGTCATAGGGGGAATATTAAATGATTCAGACATCTAAATATAAATTTCCACACTAACCTGTAAAATAAACATTCAGATTCAACCAAATCACAAACAAGCATTTTCAAGAAAATGTTTAAATAAATTAATGCTTTGGTTTGATGATGTCTCTACCAAAACATCTCAGGCTTTAGAAATATTTCTATCTATATTCATAAACATCACAACTTTGGAAACAGAACAAACATTACAAACACTTAGTAATAAACTACAGTGCAGCAGGAGATTTAAAAGAAAAAAGAGCTATTTCAGTCATTTGGTAAGACAATTGTATGAAGAATAAGATTCTTGTTCTACATGCACATAATGTCTTTCAGATACTTCAACCACTAACCCCTAGCTTGATCAAATGCAACAGCAAAGGAAATTAGACATGTGAAAATGAAGGCAAACAACTCCAGTACCTCCAGAGCAAAGCAGGCCTCTTTGTCATCGGCTGCACAGCACTTGTCTACAAAAGCTGCAAAATCCCCCATAACAGTTTTCAGTTGTTCCTCTGTTACCTTGGGTTTGTGTTTTACCAGCTCAACGAGTGCACTGCATTTGAATGAAAACAAAAAACAAACAAACAAAAAAAACCGGAAAAAAAGTTTACTCTCTACAGAAAAATGGAGATGGTAAAAATGGTATCGCTGCTACTTAAGATGCTAAGTCTTAGAGCCAGACAACTCTGGACCTGAGGCCCAGGCTTACCATTATAAGCTTCAATATTCTTATTCGTATAATGAGGATAATAAAATCCACCTTCGCAGGGTCAGTGGAAGGATCAAATTAAGTAATCAATGTAAATTGCTCAACATTTGTAGTGTCAGTAAATCTCAACAAATCATTCTTCAGTAAATCACTGGAAAGGATGATGTCATTGCATTTATATGGTTATTCAGATTTTGGAAGTAATGCCATATGGAAGTTTTAAAATTTGAGAGTTAAAAATGATCCTGAAAAACTTACTTATCTTGGGCTCCATTTAAAAAGTTTCTAATCTGAGAATCTTTATATTTGGTCATTGTAATCTGCCCATTCAAAGTTAATAATGGAGCGGCCATAGGAAATAAAACTATCCAATTCATGGGAGTGGATGGTTCTCTTTCACTGACATCTACAGAGACAATAGTGCTAGAGAAAGAGTCATATGGGCATGACAGGTTTTGCAATATGACTTTTAAGTCTATGTCCATGATCAGAATCCACCAGAGATAATAGCAAATTTATGTTGCTAAATTTCATGCAATTATAACCCCTTGTGACAGCAATAGGGAGTCATGCCTCAGAACTTTAAATCCCAGATATTTTTAATCCAAGTTCCATTCTCAAAAGTCAGGTCTTGAGGGGTTGCCTTGTCTGTGCGTTGCCATAGAACAAACTGAAAATAACCATTCATGCCTAGAATTAAATTTTCATATGATTTCTACTAACAAATTTGCTATCTGCAAAACTGCATCAGTTCAGTTTTTTCTGCTGGACCTAGCCTAAGCTGTTATTCTACTGCAGCTTTTATCCACAAGATTATTCTGAATGGTACTGTTTTTTTTTTCTTTTGCTAAGAAAACAAAATGCTATCCATTTTATTCTTGACACTTTTATCTGCTTAATAAGGTCAATATTTTAGTATTTAAGGTATATAACCACTACTTAAGGAAAAGTTGCTCATTTTAATTTACAATTCTCACTATCAAGACTACAAACACATGCAGTAATGAAGTACTCCTCACATTTGTTTCTTGATTTGTTTCTCATTCTCGGGAAGTGTGCATAAATCTGCATGGAAGGTGAATGTTTTCTCATCAAAGGCTTTGGGTTCATATGTTTCATCAACTGTCAGAGCAGAAAAGCATGGCCGTCTGTTCACCAAGGACTCCGTGCAGCATTTGGTAACTCTTTCGCTAACTGGTGTCTTCTCGTGCAACACGCACAACCGGTTCAGGACCAAGGACAGCTAAAATCAGGCAGGAGAGCAGAAGTTCAAAGGAAGCATAATGAAAAGTTTTCCATGAACTCCTACCTTCCAAAGGACCAAAACAAATGTTATATTTTAACTAGCAACATTGAATCCTAGGTTGATTTGAGAAAACGATTTGCTTATTTTTAGAACTACAAATAATAAGGGACTTTGAAGTCTTCTCTTTTAATTAAATATGTCTACATTTTAAGAATAATTTATTGAGAAAATAATTGATTAAATAATTTGAGGTGAATCCTGATATATGTCTTGGAGTAGGGAAGAAATAGTGTTATACTGATACATTAAAGATCCAATGATGCAAAGCAAAAATAGAGGGTAGGGCTTCCCTGGTGGCGCAGTGGTTAAGAGTCCGCCTGCCGATGCAGGGGACATGGGTTTGTGCCCCAGTCCGAGAAGATCCCACATGCCGCGGAGCGGCTGGGCCCGTGAGCCATGGCCGCTGAGCCTGCACGTCCGGAGCCTGTGCTCCGCAACGGGAGAGGCCACAACAGTGATAGGCCCGCGTACCGCCAAAAAAAAAAAATTAAAAAAAGATCCAAAGAAAGTAAAAATTTAGAAAATTCCAGGATGGAACATTAAAAGTTCACAGAATTTTTTCAAAACAGTTTTTCATTTTTGGAATCTTATCTAAAACCTCTTTCTGATGGTCAGGATAATACAGGTGACCAAATCCTGGCTGCCATTACCATATACACAAAACACACACACACACACACACACACACACACACACACACACAAACACACACACATTAGCCCACCCTTGCTTCTGAAAGTTAGCTTTGTCAATATCTAAAAGCAAAAGTTCATCATTATTAACTTTATTATGTTCTAAAAGACTCACATAGTCTTCAGCACAGGACATTCTTTCTGATTCAGGATTCTTACAACACTTAGAGCCCACTCTTCCTAGGTTTCTTGAGACCTCCACGAGAGTTGGAGTTGACACTTGGGGTACTTTCTTGGTGTAACGAACTATGAGCCTATAACAACATAATCCATGTGTTTTCAGCCAGGCAAGAAACTGTCTTTTTCTAACACGTCAGGTCAAGCAGAGATCACTTAGCCAAAATCCACTAAGATGGTTTTCCATTCATAAAATTATCATCTCCAGGTTGGCGGGGTAATGTGGGAGAAGACCTTGTCCTGAGCAACTAATTAAGCCTAGCTTTGAATCCACCTGTGCTGTATAATCTTAGGAAAGTGGCTTACCTTATTGTAATTCAGTGACATTAAGATATTTACTAATTGCTTCTTTCTTTCAATAAAACCTACTGAGAGCTTAACATACATCAGCACTGTACTAAATTTGAAAGACATGGATGAAATTTCTCACCCATGAAATGGAAGGAAATATACCTGACTCAAAAGGGATAGTGCAAGGATTAAATTAAAAGGAACAAAGCATGCAATCAACCTGATGTGGTATCTAGCATGTAATAATCATTTACTAAGAATGCTAATCACCATTGAAAGCCAATGTATGACCATAATCTACCCAAGGGAAGAGACTATGTCTTGTTCATTGTTGTTATTCCTAGCACCTATAGGTAGAAGAGTGTTAACATGTGTAAGCTGAACAATAAATAACTAAATGATGTGTCCCTTCCTGTCTTAACTTCCACAGATAAGGCTCTATTTAATTGGGACATTAATCCATCATCTTATTAAGCTACTGCAACTGAAGACCTACTATTTTCTGCTCTGTGAAGCATTGCTATATTTTGTTTGCTCATAAACTATTTCTTAACTTTCAAATGGCATCCTCAGTTCCTATATCCCAAGATTTGATATTTTTCCTCCCAGACTTAAGAGCCCAATTTTTTAAAGTGCACTCAGATATAGGCCTCTTCATCCCATCAACTATTTTATTTCATTTTCTCTGGTCTTTCTTGATGGAGAGTGATTAGAAATGATACTTTATTTTCAAGATTAAAAGTTCTATGATAGGGCTTCCCTGGTGGTGCAGTGGTTAAGAGTCCACCTGCCAGTGCAGGGGACATGGGTTCGAGCCCTGGTCTGGGAGATCCCACACACCGCGGAACAACTAAGCCCATGCACCACAACTACTGAGCCTGCGCTCTAGAGCCTGCAAGCCACAACTACTGAAGCCCGCATGCCTAGAGTCCATGCTCTGCAACAAGAGAAGCCACCACAATGAGAAGCCCGCACACTGCAACGAAGAGTAGCCCCTGCTCTCCGCAACTAGAGAAAGCCCATGTGCAGCAAGGAAGACCCAAAGCAGCCAAAAATAAATAAATAAAATAAATACATTTATTTTAAAAAAAAGTTCTGATAGGTGGTCTATAAATTGGCTTAAATATTTATTAAATGAACATGAAAAATTTAGTCAATAAGCAAAAATACTTACGCATTTTGGAATTGATACTCTCCAAGTTTTTCAAAAAGTTCACAGTTTTGTTTAATTAAATTCTTAGGCTCCTCCACAAGAGGCTGAAGTTTCTCAAACTGAAAAATAAAAGAATAGTGTTTACAACATTCTCCCTGAGGACCAGATGCAGGTTGTGTTTCATCCTTCTAGGCATAATGAGATCCTTCCTCCTTTCTGCCCAAAGCCATGAAAATAGATTTTTGATGTCAAATCTATTATAATATGTCCAAACTGTTTATTTGATGAGACCGTATGAGATAAATGATTAAGAACATTCAGACTCTGGAGTGCAACTGCGGATGTTTGAGCCAGGTCAACCTGACTCATGTTCTAGTTGTGCAACTTTACTTCCCATCTCAAAGCTTTAGAACCCTCATTTCTAAGATGGAGATGAACATGGTACTCACCTCAGAGAATTGCTCTTGTAGACTACCTGAGCTAATGAAATTAAAACATAGCCTGGAATATAGTAAAAACTCAGTAAATGATGGCTATGATTGTAAGTATCATCATTATTAAGCCATCTCTCCAGTTGGACCCTGAGCTTTCTGAGATAAGAGATTTTACCTTGGTCATCAGTTCCTGTGTGGCACTTGGCATATAACCAGTTTCTTGGTAGAGGAAAAAATGACTTTCCTCTGATTCTTAAGTTTGCGCACCACTATATGTGCTAGGAGTACTAAATATCTCAAACACGATAAAATTCTACTTTAGCATAGCTAAATATGCTAAATATTCTCAAAACAGATTTCCTCTCCGCACTTAATTTCTTGTAAAACCATTCTTAAACTGTCTCAAAAAAGGATTTGAAAATATTATAAAGTACTAGATTTCACAATCTTTCTTATGATACTAATTCTTGATACTTAATAAAACTTGGAATCAGGTTAACTTTCTTTATATCTAAGTTAGATCTCTTAACATTTAAATTTACTTTATTTTGTTCTCAGGAGTGTAAAAAGGAGAAAAAGCATGGTCAAGATTTTGTGAAATTAGGGCTTCCCTGATGGCGTAGTGGTTGAGAGTCCGCCTGCCGATGCAGGGCACACGTGTTCGTGCCCCGAAGAAAGATCCCACATGCCGCGGAGCGGCTGGGCCCGTGAGCCATGGCCGCTGAGCCTGCGCGTCCGGAGCCTGTGCTCCGCAATGGGAGAGGCCACAACAGCGAGAGGCCAGCGTACCGCAAAAAAAAAAAAAAAAAAAAAAGATTTTGTGGAATTAGAGATTGCTCTCTTTGATCTTTCTATTTAAGGCTATTATTCCTATAATGTTTAAAAGCACAGAGTTGACACCATCTTAAGAAAAAATCTAAATTGCACTATGTAACATTCTTGCGTTATTTTTCTTTCCTGTTATTAGAAGCATCAGTTAAAGAGCTATATATTTTTTTCCTTCCAGAAACTTACCACTGTGGCATAGCATGCAGGAGGATCATCTTTGGCGCAGCAATCCTCCAGTGTGGCTTCATATCCCTTGGCAATTCTCAACAGCAATGAGACAGAGTACTCAGGATGCCTTCTCGCATATTCATACAAAAACCTAATTAAGATGACAATAAAATAGATTTAGTTGGACAAATGAGCAAGAAAAACTACATAATTGGGACTTCCCTGGTGGCCCAGTGGCTAAGTCTCCGCACTCCCAATGCAGGCGGCCCGGGTTCGATCCCTGGTCAGGGAACTAGATCCCACATGCATGCTGCAACTAAGAGCCAGTGCAGACAAATAAATAAGTAAATAAAACATCAAAAAAAACCACCCCATAATTAACCACAAAATTAACTCATATCATAAAGGTCTGAATTTGACTAAACGCCATGCAGTAAAGCTTAATGGCTAAGGACTTGGGAGTTCAGAGTTAAAGCTATCAAATCCTGGCTCTGCCACTTATTTTATTATATCACCTTAGGCAACTTATTAAAACTATCAAGACTTTGTTTCCTCCTCTGTGGAATGGGGATAATAATAGTACCTATCTCATAAGGTAAACTGTAGGAAATAGATGACGTAATCTATGTGAAACACATGCGGTCTGGCACATATTAAATGTCTGAGGAATGACACCCGTTACTATTAGGTATAATTTGTTTGATTCGGACTATACCTCAAAAAGGTTCTGATAGATTAATAGAGATATTTTCTTAATTTTTTTCCTCTCTGTATGAGTAAATTCTTAATGGTTACATAATTTTATGAAATATTATTTAATGCACAGAATACTATTATAATTGAGCAATAAAAATGCAAAGTTTATCACTACACTTACTGACTTTATATAATCATCGATTTTGTCATTTAATTGCTGTCATTTAACGCTGCCTTGCCATGCTACCAGACTTCTGGTCTTTTTAACCAAATATAAAGCATCTGGTAACATTCTACTTCTCTTTATAGTCCTTTGCTGACATCAGATATATCAATAGATAGGTAGATAGATAGATATAGAGACATAAAGATGTATTACATATATTCACAGATATATAAGTTCAAGAAATATTCTTTGAATGAATGTATGAATGGATAATATGTATATAATTTATGTATACACAAAATATTTCTATAGGTATTTCCAGAAATATTCCTAAGGAGTAAGGAATGAAATGGGGGTGTAAAAATGAACTTTTATTATTACTTTGTACTCTTCTCTATTAATTGAGCATCTGCTATATGCATGTATAATTTTACAACAATTTTTAAAATTAATTTTTTCCAAAAATGTTTAAAGACTGGGAGAAGAAAGAATAAAGAAACATTGTAGGCAACATGAAGATTGTAGCAATTCCAAAGGAAAGCCTAGAATAATTTCCTAAATCCTGAGACCATATAAAACTATGAAAGATCATTCCTTATCCACTTACGTGCCCAGGAAGACATCTTTTGCTTCATTATAGTTTTTGCAAACTTCCTTATCTTCAGCAAAATCAGCAGCTAATGGGGACAGGTTTTCAGGCAACTCATCTTTTTCCACCTCTGAAATGCAGTGGGATTTTTCCAACAGAGGCTTATCACAGCACTTCTGCAGTTTACTGGAGATTGTAGCTTGATTTTCACATATATACTTGGCAAGATCCGCCTACAAGCAAGTTGATGGAAACTGTTCAACGTAAATTGACTTTGCTGTGCTTCCTCCCTAGACTTTTACTATGTTGGCAGAACAAGTTCATTTTATTCTAAGACCATACATATAACAACCTGCGTTCTGTGAATATTTTCAGTCTGTGCTGCTAAGTCTAGAGACACAGATAGAACTACTAAAACATTTCCACTTGATTTGAAAAAAACTAGTCAGTAATAAGGTCTCATATCTGTTATTTATTAATTTTATATTTCTACTGTTAAAGCATTTAAATTTTAAACTAAAACTCAGTACTGTTTTGCCAAATACTCCCCACAAATTAAGTGCAGGCATCTTGAAACCAAAAAACTAAAGTGTTACAGATTTTTGAAAAATTAGTCAAGATCACAGTCACAGACCCTACTTACACATGTAAAATATCTGCCTTAAATTTTCCAGAAAGTGTACTAAGAGATTAGTATTCTGGTATTTGGTCATATTTTTCAGTTTGAGAAAAAGATATGCTAAATATTTGCATTTTTAACACGGACAGTTGAGAGAATATAGAGCAAAAAGTTACATAATTTCCAAAGGTCTCTTCAGATTCTAGCCTTTCTCCAACTCCTCCCACCTCCTTAAAAAATCTTCTTACAAATCTACCTTTGTAACTGTCTTACTTCAGTTTTAAGCTTTTGTTCTCAGAATATGAATGAAAGGGATTACAAATTACTGAATGAGTTTATCAGATCACTTACTGAGTAGGAGAAAGAAAGAAAGAAAGAGAGAGAGAGAGAGAGGAAAGAAAGAAAGAAAGAAAGAAAGAAGGAAAGAAAGAGAGAAAGAAAGAAAGAAAGAAAGAGGAGAGAGAGAGAGAAAGGAAGGAAGGAAGGAAGGAGAGAAACAAAGAAGGAAAGAACCGCAAGGCAAGGCAAGTATTGAGCAGATTAGAGCATAGAAAACTATCTCAAACCACTCTCAGTTGTTCTGATGCTAAACAAATTGATTCTACCAACTTAAGCAAGTAAGTTACCAAAAGGTATACTGAGGATTCTTTACCCTGTCATCTGCACATTCAAGCAGGTCACCATGGCAGCATTCCTTGTGGACTTTCGTAAGATCTGTCACTATCTTGGAAACCTCTGCAAAATCAGCCTTGGGAAATTTTTGGCTCAGGCGAGCTACTGACCTAAAGAAGAAAATTCTCCCATCAGAATATTAACAGGCAACATTTTATATCAAAGTACTAGGAAAATACTACGTATAACAAGAAAATTTAGGATAAAATAACATAGAGAAATAATTTGTAAGATTTATTAGTTCTTATTTTAATGCTAATTCTGAACCAGATTGTTCTCTTAGGGCAAAATGTTTCCTTAGGGCCTACTTATCCATTGTAGGAGTGTGTATGGTTGTTAGAAGTCCAGCAATTCATGAAAGCAGAAATCAAAGAGGGATTCTAAAAATGGCAACATGCTGAGAGGCATCAGGTTTGGAGCCCAGAGCTGACTTCCAGATCTGGCTTTATAGCTTATTGACAGTGTGACCCTAGGCAAGTTACTTAGCCTTTCTGAGCTTCAGTCTCTACAGAGTCACAACAACATGCTAAACCAAAGGATTGTTGTGAGGATTAAATTAGATAATACATATGAAAGCATTTTATGAACTGGCAAGTGCCATACAAATTCCAGTTATCCTTTTTTTTATTAACTAAAACACATTCTTCCTGACTTCCAAAGGTCTCTGAGAAAAGAAATTTCATAACTTCTACAAAATTAGAGAGTTTTGATTCAGCATATTCTTACCAAGAAATTGATTCAGCATAATCTCTCAGCTCACTGACAAGATGTAAAAGGCTAACATCCACAAGCTTTCCCAAATCATTTCGGAGTTGCCTAAATCCGATAAAAGACACTTCTTCCCCCAAACTAATCATAGCCTGTTTAACTATGTATCATTTCATGTTGAGGTTGTTTCGTTTATTGATTTGGTTGCTTTTGGTGGTATAGATGGTAGGGATGACAGGCAAAGATAGTTCGTTCAAGTGCCAGTTTCTAGAGAGTTTGCAAAATATCTATTTTCATTTTATTTCCTGTTCGTGTTGACTAGAAGGGAGGGATTGGTGACGGGGGTGTGGGAGATGGAGAAGGGGAGTTCCTTGGCTCAGATACTGAAGGATGATGCTTCTAGAGCTAGCTAATAATATAAAAACAGAGGCCCAGGAAAAAACAAGACATTAAGCGCAGAACTGGTGCTACAAGAAAGTGAGAAGAAAACCTGATGGCTGAAATTAACTATCAGAACATAAAAAGACAAGCAGACACTTCAGATAATTGGGTGGAGGGGAGATAAAATTAAATAAAAGGCCCTGACTACAGCTTTATAAAAACAGTGGACCATTATACTAAGATCACAGTCATTATAAATACGTGGGAGTTTAAACACCTGTCCTAGAAGAACAAAAAATTCCTCTAGATTCTTTGACTACTTAGAAAAGATATGATAAAAAAATAATGACAAATTGTTACTGATGCTCTGGTTTTCACCTCTGTCAAATTTCTACCTTTTAGACAACCAAAAAGATATATGTGAAAGCACTGCGTAAAATGACATGCAAGTGTACAGTTTTGTCAACTGAACCATCATCATTTACATCATTATAAAAATGCAAACTAAGTTTAACATACCATGCTTTTAGAGCTCTTTCTCCGAATTTTTGGATACTGGTACACTTGAGTCTCTGTCTGGCAGACGAAGCCAGTACTTCTTCTCTCACAGTTTCAATCTGCAAAAAGAAACAATTTTGGAAAAATTAGAAAAGAAAAATTTTACACAGACCACCCCTTCATAAGCTCAGATGAGACTATGCCAAATTGAATTTTAAAGAGAAAATTTACTCCTAAATTCCCAAGTATCACTATTGACAAATAACTATTTTGTTCTGTAGGAAGAGGAAAAGTCAGTCTGCTCATAGTGGAAACCTCCAGGTAGCTAAGAACCAGCATGGAGCCATTGTTAGGGAAAAGGGAAAGGAAAGGAAAAGTGGAAGGACAGAGTACGCTAATATCCCAGGGAACAGAACTTTGCTGACTTCTTAATTTTGCATATAACCCCTTTCAATGCCTCCTCCACCAACTCTCATAACATCAATGAACTCCCTATAAAAGAGAATGCAGTGTAAATATTCATGGAATGAATGAATAAACCCAGGCTTCTAGATGCAGTTAAATTCTCCCCTACTTTAAGTTCCCTTCCGAATAAAAAAGTCTCACGAAAAGAGAAACAAAAACTGTGTTCCCTTGCTGTGTAATTTTAAACATGATTTTCCGTATTTCACTACAGCAACTTGCACTATTAAAAGAGGCAGGATATTTAGACACATACACAGCGATTCCCTCTACCAGATCCACTTAGGCAAATCTTAGAAGGAGGAAGGTGGAAGACATAGGCCTTCAAAAAAGGTGAAAGATCTTTGAGGGGGAAAAGACGGAGGAAGGCTTTTTTGACCACGTAAAGAAGTTTCTATTGGAGGATTAGGTTTCCGAAATCTAACCATAAGATGTCCCCAAACTGAGATTTGATTATGAATTGATTCTTCTATTCTTCTTCTGGGGAATACCTTTGGTATCAGGCAGGCACCTTTATCAGCAGCTTGGCAGCATTCTGCAAAAACTCCTTTATATTGATGAGCAAAGTAAAGGAGTTCTGGGGCATAAAAGTAGGGGTGTCTTCTGGCAATTTCATATAGGTATCTAAATTTTTAAACAAAAAACAGACAGCCATTTTTCTATAGCAGACAGTATTGCAGGAAGACTTGTAATCTACATTCTCCCCAGAACCTCCAAAATCTGAAGACATCTAATTTACCAGTTAAGCTCAATTTGCACATAATGAACTTGCTTTTGTCACTCTTTGAGTCAGTGAAAATGTTAAACTCATACATATATATACATATAAATATACACACATGTATAAATTAGTTAAATATCAGTGATATGTTATTGACTAAAATGAACTAAATTCTGAGAATACTAAATATATATATATCTTTATAATATTTTAATACATGTCATCTTCAAATATTTTCATACAGATCATATCCTGTTTTGATGAACTCCAAAAGATCTTTGATCGACTTTTTCAACGTGTAGAATTTTGTAGCATCATATATTATTTCTTTGAAAATTGTCATTAGAACAGAAGCTTCAAGTCTTAATGTTGATAATATTTTTCAAAATAGTAATTGTTATAATGAGTCTTGACCTATTCGATAATTTTTAATTTTGAAGCTTAAAAATCTGATTACTTACTTTCCCCAAAACTTCTGTTCGTTTTCCTTAAACTCGGTACACAAAGTCTCAGGGTCTGGTTTCAATTTAGGGAGGTCTGGATTATCATCTTTGTGTTTCAGGAGGCATTCATTTCTCTCAGGCTCTTGTTTCCCACAGCAGTCGGCCATTTCACCATAGGTTTCACGAAGGGATGCAACTGCACACAGTTTATCTCCAAAGAGAGTGTGCTAAGTGAAAGAGAGCAGGTGTCAAATTGCTGGGCAGACTTTTGTTTTCCTTATACCCAAAGAATAGTATAAGGAATTAATATCTTGGTAAGCCTTGGTTAGTAAATCATATAAAAATCCACATTTTTCTCAGATTTAGAGACCTTCCCTTGATTTGACCATCTAGGGTCAAATCTAGGGAAATCATGTGTGATTTCCATAAGAATTAACTGTCACACTATCACTTATAGTGGATAAAACAGAAGGGCAAAAAGGCAATGACCTTAATGAATGAGCATAACTCCTATTTCCACCTGAGGCTAAAGGCTAGGAGAACAATCATTATAATAAAAACTCAAGGAAAAATATCCTCTAAGTAGCAAGTGAATTCACATTAGGGAGGGAAGTGTTCATATAGTTTCTCATTTGATCTGCTCCTTTTTGAGAGGTTCAACTTTTTAGTAGATACCATTCAAAACTGAGGAGTAACATAATCTACCATGCATTAGTTGTTATTGTATTAAAATACAGATTTTTTTTGTTCTAGAAATATTTGCCTCAATGCATATTCCATTAAATGAATCCTTTCTGTCCCCATTAATTTTTATTATGAAAGTAATTAAAACTTTAGGGAAAATATGCTGCTCAAGACAGAATTTATTAATTTTTTAAAATGACACATTTTTAAAATTCATATTTAGAGCAATATTATTGTGTGTAGCTAAAGAACTGATTCTGCCTTGAGGCAGAAGTACATATAGAGAAAAATAAGAGGAAGAAAGGCTTTAGTGATAAATAAAAAACTGCCTTGTCCCCAGAAAGGTATATATAGATTAAGTGGTGAGAGAAACATAAAGCTATCCTTATATTAAAGACCTATCTGAAAATATCACAAGTTCAAAGTTCTGATTTTTTATTGTATGTAAAAATATGAATACCCCTAAAATGAGGAATACATAGCTGTACTATTATTTCACCCGGGTAACCAAGTTAGCACAGAGATCAGGTGAGTACTTTCTGAAGATAAAAACTATACTATCATTATTAGCCTCTATGAAAAGAAATCTAACTTCAAATTTTAAAAAGAAACTTCTACAAATAAAAAATTTCCATTTAAAAACACTATGACTCTTGTGTGTGGTTTCAACAAAGAAATGTTTTTAAAATTGTGGGTATACTAGAATATATCTATCATTGAAGAAACAGTGGCTATACCCACTTTTGAGCGTTGCTTACAAATACGGTCGTTTAGTAATAATTGAGAAAACTAAAGTGATATTTGTTTTCTTTGTAAACATTCAAGATTACGTAAAGGAAGAAGAAATACTATTCAAAATCAGAATATACTTACAAGTGACTTGTCACAATTTGCAGCTGACTCATCAGCAACGCATGTTTTTGCAAAGTCAGTTATTTCATTCACTAATTTTACATGCTCATCAAACGGGCTCTGCTGAAGATACTGAGAAAAGGCAATCAGCACCCTGAAACGAAGGACATAGAAAAATGTAGCATAATAAAATTTTAATATACAGTAGGTTGCTATGCTAGAAAACAAAGTGTGTCTGTATATGTTCTATATTTTACACATCTTTCTTACTATTATCCAGAAAGCCTGTTCACATCAGCTATTATCTGAGGCCTAACCAGGTATGTGTGGCTTTCTAAGCAAAGATGATTATATTTCCACCACGTATAAAAATATGTGTGTGCATGTCAGTAGATGCATACACATAGAGCAAGCAAGCAAAATGTATTCTAAATAGACCTAATTGTTAAGACTGGGGCATTACATAGGCCTTTTGACTATTTAAAACAAAAAGCAAAAACCACACACGTATCTTATTTAATCAGGCTGTAGAATAAGGTAGACCTTGAAAAATAAACTATTTTCTCAACTTTTACTAGATTAAAAAATATTAAAATCATCTCAAGAAACCACAGAACGATTTGCTAGGTAAAAGAATTTAGTAAGCAAGTTGTGAAAGGAACTTTCCACCATGCAGGTTATATAAGAGTTCCAGGGCTACACTGTCCAAATAGTCGCCATTAGCCATAAGTGACAATATATATTTAAATAAATTAAAATTAAATACTGTTTAAATTTTTGATCCACAGATGCACTTGTCATATTTAAAGTACTCAATAGCCACATGTGGCCAATGGCAGCTATATTGGACTACACTGATATAGAATATTTGCATTAATGCAGAAATCCTATTGGACAGTACTGTTCTAGAATCTTTGATGACAGTGGAATATAAGGACTTCAAAATTATAACCAGTACTATTAGAAACGTTAAATGTTCATTCTTAAATATTTTAACTTACAGGCCTTTGAAATTTTCTTCTCCCAAATCATTAAACCGATGAGCAATCTCACTCTTGTCTGGAGGAAAAAAAGGGAAAAAAAGATTTGCTTTAAATTCTAAAGAAACAACTGGTTAAGATATTATTTTTTATGTTTCTCTCCATTTGACTTAGGTATTCATTTGCTGCAAGATATTGAGCTCTGACTCCCAACAGAAAATCTTAGGATGATGGTGAACTATTTCTTCTGCATTTAAGCAGAAGAGTTATTTAATCTCAAATGATACTATTTGAAAAATCATTAAATATTTATAGCTTTATATTCAAACCTGGATAAGATCTAATGCCTTTGCAGTGTCTATTAACAGCCACTGAGGACAGTTTGAAATGAAAAATATAAATACAAGTTCTATTTATAAGATTAAAAACACAGGTTTTATATTTTTCTGTATAAATTAAGGTACAGTGGATAGACCTTTGGGAATCTGGAGTTTTGAATTCTATCTTCAACTATATTCTGTGAAGTTTAATTCACTCTGCCTAAGTTCCCTCATGTGCAATAGCAAATAACAGTTACTAAACAATTCTCACTATTCGTTTCACCTAGGATGTTAGAAATGTAAGATAACTTCTTAAGGGTTCACAAATACAAAATATCATAACAGTCTAGAAAATAAATGCTAAAGGAAAACTTACTTCATTAAAGATTCAAGGTTTACTGAAACCTTCTTTTACTAGGAAAATAAAATAAAAGTTGAACAGTAGAAAAATAGAATTCTTACGTGTATCTCGACGAAACACACCCCTGGAATAAGCAGAGCTGAAGAGAAAGATAAGGGAAATAAAAGTCACCCACTTCATTGTGCCAAAGCCTTGTGGGGTTGATAGAAGAGAAAAGGTAGGATGAATAGAGGGAGATCAGCGCTAATATACTTCTTTAGCCAATAATTGTAGATTATTAACTAGACTCATCTTTGTATTTCATTGGCTCACAACTGATTACAAAAGTAATAGTATTCTTGCCAAAAAAATTGTTTGACTAAATCCGTTGCGTATGTTTGCGATCTGGAACTGTTTTCTCCACAAGACCTTGTCAATTCATTAGTTATGTAAAACACCTTATCAAATTTTACATAAGAGTTTAAACAATTTGTACGATTACCGTGTTCTCTGTGATTTACCATTTGAACATTTGAGTTTTCAGTATTTGCAAAAATTTAACCAAACCAATAACTTAGCTTGGAAATAACATATACTAAAAGAGCTAAGCTTTGCATTGATTCTATTACTAATTCAAACTGTACTTTTATTGATAAATAATGAAAAATGTACACATACACACACACATTTGAGAACTAAGGAAAAGCCATAGCAACAATAATAACTGAAATGGATACTCAAAAGTCCTACATTTTCATCTCAGCTCTGGCCCACATGTGGTTCAGGCCCTAGAGCAAAGTATTAGAGGCAATGTGGGTGTCTCTCATGAAACAGACATGGGGAAGAAAATGGACACAATGGCAGTAATGATGATCTTTGCCATCATAATATACACAGGACAGGCTGAGCCTGATTACACCTTTAGTGGTTATAAGAATACTAGATCTTCTTTACTAGGCATCATATTTTTTCCATCCCTATTTCACGCTTTTTTCCTTTCTCTCTTTTAATAAAAAGAGAAGTCACATGCTCTTTTTTAATGTTATTTTAAATTTCAAAATAAATTTAACTTCATGTCTAAAAACAAAGCAAAACAAAGATAATTTTTTTAAAATGTTTTTTCAAACTTCCTTTCTTATTCTCCCCACCCAAGATTCTGATCTCTACCTCTGAATGACTATTCTCTCTCTGCCCTTTTGCTCTAAAAGATGAACTATGCATTTCAATCAGTGGGAAAATTGACCCTCTCTGATACTACAGAACAATAATTAGTACCAAGCCAGTCATTTCATTTAATTAAATAACCGAGTCAATTAAAACTGTCAGTCATTTTGCCCTATGGCACATATAGACTCAGAGACTAGTAAATACTCAAGAGAAGAATTATTTTTCCTATTCAGTTATATGGTGAAAGAAACACACTTTCTATGATCTTATTTTATTTTATTTCATTTTCAGGGTACTAATTAAATAATCAAGCACAGAAGAGGAGATAATAGAAAAACAGGTGATAGATTTTTAGATAGGTGACCGAGATAGGTAATATACATACAGATGATAGCTAGCTAGCTAGAGCTGATATGAGTTTTTTTAATGGCTCGAGGGAGTCCGAATAAGGGAGCCAGACTTGTCTTTCCAGCCATAGATGAACAGAAGTAAACGAATATCTGCCTATGGAATTATTTCCATTGGAGAAAACCATTTCTTTGAAGCCTGATATTGTATACTGTAAAAGAATGAAGGAAACTATGCTGATTTTCTGAATAAAAAAATAATTCCTTTTTGGGTAAATGAAGTCAACTTTTCTTTTAGCCTCCAAGAAAAAGTAGGCACTTTTATTTGAAGTCAGTATTCAACCCTGGCCTTTTCCTTAAAATGAGTCTTCTGGGAAAGCTTGATCAAACACACAATCCTTATCATTGGACTTAATTGTATGACTAATTCACAAAATCAGGCCTTTAGCATTCACACATATACTTTGTGCATATTTTTTTATTTAACAAATGAAGAGAATAATATTAGTTTTTCCACCTACTTTGCACTGTAATATTATACAGTACTATAATAGTAATATAGAAAACCAAAAGAAAATCAAATTCATTATGATTCTAGAAACCTAAAATCGATATTCCTATATTTAATGAAATTGCATAATTTTCAAATATAAAACTGAAACACCTGAAAGAATCTTACTAAGAGTATCAATAATGCATTTTCCATATGTGTATCCTTTTTAAAGAATAGCAGATGGTTGAGAAATTAAAATATTTAATTCTTAACACTATCTGTTTAAAATTTATCTTAATTAATAAGTATCCCTTGAATATTTGCATTTTGTGGGTTCCCAAAGTAAGGATACCTACAGTTTTCTTCGATTAATTCTGCATGCACATTATAAACTGAAAGAAAAATGAAACTACATAACTGTTGGTTATTTCTAAATATTCTCTTCTTCAAGCTTTTAAAGTCATATTTAGTTAATCATCAAAGGAGTCTGGCATGGGAGTAAATGCAAATATTTAAACCAAGAGTTAAAAATACGTCTTACAGATTCTAGTTTCTTTTTATGGAAAAAGTTTAAAGAGAGAGTGGTTAAGATGATTACTTCATATGCAAAGGTTAATAACGTACTGATCATTTAGAAGAGAAAAAAAATACCTCAGTTGAAATATAACTGGGAATTAAACCTGAGCCTTTATCCCTTTCGTCCTTTATTTGTGCATTCATTTTGACAGGATAGAAAAGGCACAGTTTTGAAGCAAATGAAATCTTTCTTGAGGCCAGTCCCCTACTTCTTTGCCCTGCTAATCATAATCTTAAACCTACAGCCTCCTACCACACTCTGAATTCCTGAAGTTTCTCACCAAGTCATCCAAACCAGCTTTCCTTCCAACTGTCCATCTTCTTGGTCCAGCCCTTATGCCATCTCCTTCTGTGATAGATTATTACTTCTGGGTTGTCTTCTCTTAGAAAAAAAGTGAAACATATGCATTAAAATGTGACAACAATGTCGGATAATAGCCTCAGTATTTTAATAGAGACTTTCTAGAAACACTTAACCCAAAGTCATTCCAAAATAAGGGAAATTTGGATCTTTTTGGAGAGAAATTCAAGAACAAAAAAATCTCTTCTTAGCATTTTTCCTATGATACTATGGACATATGTGTGGATAGGTAGGGTAGATCCTACCTATCATGAAGGCTCTGGACTGCTTTCTAAAAAATACGAAGGGTAGAAAAGTAAAAGACCATTAAGCATCAAACTAACTAATTGAAACATGGTAAGCAATTTAATTTCTTATTCACTTGTGAAGATATATTTCCCATTAATAAATAAGAAAATAAATTGTCCAAATTGTATGAACTTATATAGGCATCTAATGCAAACAAAAAATTGTAATGTAATCCAAATATCAATTGTCCCCTCATGTCCCTCCATAAACAGTTGCATTAGTGAGAAAATTCTTTGCTGAAAATTTCATAGGAAACAAAGAAAAGAAAGTTCACATTATGAAAACCACACTAGATCACCATTGTTGGCTTGTCCCATCCCTTAAGTCCTCTCTCCAAAGCTCCCATGGCAGGAGGGTCCCTTTTCCACCTTTCTTCATGTTACTCTGGGCCTCTAGAAATTACATGTACCTTCTCTCAGATTTCCTAACCATTTACTTCAAACTTCTCAACTCTTTACTATGAAGTTTAATTCAGCTCAGTGTCAATTTCTAGCTCCAAACTTGAACACGCAGATCTAGTTATATCTTTATGCTATATGGGTCAAGTTGAATTAAATCATCTTTAAGGACCCTTCTACCTTGAACATTCTGTGATTTCATATTCCCAATGAAACAGTCATAGCATGAGAAAAGGGTCTGACTGTTAGAATGAATATAACAAATTAGGAAATTGGGATACAAATCTGAGAATTGGTCCATTGCTAAGCTGCCCAGTGGCTCATCAGGCATTACTCTCTATCCAATTCAGGTTAACATTTTTAAGAAATGAAAAGATCATTTAACTTGTCTAAATTATGGAAATAAAATGACACTTTCTCATATCTTTCTAGCATTTTTCCAATCCAAGAAAAATATAGCTAATGCCTGAAATCCATGTTTATCCATTCTTTGTATAAGTTAACAACAAATAGTCTATAAACATAGAAATTGAAATTAATACTAGTGACTCCTATCTCATAATAGTAGCTACAGATGGACATCAAACAGAAATTAATGCACTGCTGAGAGTTTAATAGTGCTTAGTCTCTTCATATTCTATATATTTTTTCAAATATAATTCAAGAGACTTACTACCTAAAAAGGAGATTAGTTTAAAGGTACAAAATGGAACTATTTTTAACCTCTTGTAAAACAATAAAGGTTGTGTAGCTAAAATATTCTTATGTTAAAATGTCAGTGGATCAAATTTAGGAAGTTTTCATTAAAGGATAAAAATTGTTTTCTCCTTCATGTCTTCTAAAGCTTAAAATTAATCAAATGTTTTGTAATCTTACAGTGCTGGACTTTAGCTGAAACTTCTCTGGCTGGCCACCCAACTGAGCCATGAAATTTAAGTCTTGAAATTCTCGTTACCTTTTTAAGCATCCATATATGGGTTAACATCAAGAAATGAATTATTTGATCCAAAAAAACTTGTAACTTTTAAGAAATATATCAAATAAATAATTGGCCTAATCTTTTTTAAAGAGAAATTCATCTCTAGCCTAGTTATAATAAACTATACAATGTAAATATTTTGAAAATGATTTTAAATATAATTATTGCACATATAAGCAATGAATTGCTCAAGATTAGTTTTTCGTGATATAGACATTGAAAAGAACAAAATTCTTTTATTAGAATAGTATTTATAGGTTTGAAGTTTCTGTTTGCAAAAATAGCTATTTGATAATAATATGTTGCTATAAAAATATGCATTCAAATAGCATAAAGAAGTAATTTCAGTAACGTATGATGTTGACAATGGCAATTTCTTTCCAAAATACTTTTGATTCACAGTTGTGAGATATGCAGTATATTTAATATGTGTAGCTTAATTATTAGATGAAATATATACAATTACTATTTTACTTTTTATATTTATATTAGATATTCATTCATTCATTAAAATTATATAAATTGGCCTCTCAGCATTTAATGTCTTGAAGGCAAATGCTGTTATTGATGAGTTCAAATTTCTCTTTGTTATTACATGGAAAATTGGCAAAAATTGCACATCGAGAAGCATGGTATCTAAAAGCAAACATTGTCCTAGCATCAACAAACCCATTATTTATTTAGGAACACCAGTGTTCTTGCTGACAGGGCACAATTCTGAAAATAATGTTTCAGACTTATTTTATTACTTATTATTTTAAGCAGTACCACCTAGTCTTTCATTCATGTGAAAGAAATGTATCAAATGCTCACTAAATGCTCAAAATGTATTGAATGCTCACTAAATGCCACGCATTTCCTAGGCTATGAGGATACAAAAGATTAATAAGATACAGTCCCTGACTTTGAAGTTCTTGAAGACCTCCCTAGGTCTTGAAACCCACAGTTTAATAGGGAAGATAGAACCAAAGAAAGATAATTACACTGCAACATTGTAAAGTGCTGTGCATGTAGAACACAAAGTACTCCTGAGGTGCTAAAGAAGTATCAGAGGAGAAGCTCTAAATTTAAGGGCAATCCTGTCCATAAATAAGAGGTGTGGGCTCTAACCTCTTCAGGTAACTATGCAACTCAACAGACTGCAAAGCTTCAAATTTGCATTCTCTGGGTTCAATTTTGTCTATGAAGGAACTTTGCCTGAAGAAATGGAATGAGTAGGTAGAGCGCTGAGGGAAGTAAGGAGGGTAAGAATATGTGCAATTTCTAAATGTTTGATAAAATACCAAAATGCAGAAAGCAAAGAGTTAGACCTGAATTTAAAAGACAATGAAATTTCCTGTAGGAGTAAGAAAGAAAAGAAAGGCAGGCTGGCAATCAGAAAAAAATAAAGCAGAATTTTCAATTATTTGGATTTGCAGGCAAAGCTAAGGATGAGATTGGTCATTTTAATATTATAAACCCCAAAGAAATGTATTGTTCTGGTAGAAAGCTACAAAACTTCTATGGGGAAATAATTCATCTAAGATGACTGACAAAGTCAGTAGACCACCCAAATATTTAGTGATAAAACAGTGTTCTTGATTCAAGCCATATTTATTTAATAATACCATGTGCCTGGAAGTCTGAGAGGGCTTTCCCAGGGATGTGAGTTTTAAACTGAGAGTTTTTTAAATGGGCATAAAGAAAGATGAAAGAAAATAGCCTTCCAGGCACAGGGGACAAAATATGCTTGAGAAAAGAAAGAGCATGAAAGAAACTGAGAAAGGCTAGAGTTGAGGGGAAGCACAATGTGAGATGAGATATGAGAGTAGATGGTTTGTATGTCATCTTAGCTACAGTAGTAATATTTGGTTTTCATTCTAAAAGCAATGAGAAGTTGAATGATTTTATTAGCCCAATGATATAATCTGATTTATGCTTCAGAAAATTACCCTGGTTGCAGTGTAGGGAAGAGACTAGAGAAGGCAAGAGTATATCTATGAAGACTAGTCAGGGGATTAATGCAATAGTCCCATCAACAGATGGTGAGATCTTGGCCTATAGCAGTGGTATAGAAATGGAGAGAAACGGACAGATGGAAGAGATATTTAGGAGCAGTACTTGTCTTGGACCCAAAAAAGAGACCGCCTTCTATAAAATCCATGCTTTAGAAGGCCTCCTCCAGCTTCTTCCAGCTATGTTCTGCCCCAGCTATGTTCTGCTTCCAGCTATGCTCTGCTCACAAAACCGAGGATATGTCTTCCTCCTATTCTAGACCATGATTCAGGCACCCTAACCCTGGAACTCCCAGTCCAAACAGCTCTGAACCTCTTCTAGGGCCAGAGAGTTCCCTTACATGAGTGTATCTTTCCATGGGCAGACCATATTACTGATGTATTTACTCCTAGGTCTGAGAAATGGCCAAGAGGCAGCTTTTGAAGGTGGTATATAATAAGTTGGGATATAATAAGTGGAATTTCCACATGCACATAAATAACATCCCTTCATAGTATAGGATAAAGCCAGGGATAAGCAGAAAAGAGAGGTGGGCGAGGGGTGGGGGGTGGTTCTCTCCAGCACAAAACTCCAAGGAGAAAAAATCAGCAGGACTGGATGGATTGAAAATGGTTGGTAAGAAAAGTAGAGGTGTCATGATGATTTCTAGCTTTCTGCCTTGTACAATTCAATGTTTGTGGCATGACTCACAGGTCTAAGGAGCACTGGACAAAGACCAGAACTATGTAGGAATATCATTAGTATGATTTGGACATGTTTGATTTCAGGCATGTTTGAGACATCTAAGAAGAGATGTCAAAGACAAGAAAAAGAAATATAAGGAATCCAAATTGGAAAGTAAGATGTAAAGCTGTCACGGTTTGCAGACAACAGGATACTATACATAGAAAATCCTTAAAATGCTACCAAAAAAACTACTAGAGCTCAACAATCAATTTGGTAAAGTTGCAGAATACAAGATTAATATACAGAAATCTGTTGCATTTCTATACACTAACAATGAACTACCAGAAAGAGAAATTAAGGAAACAATCACATTTACAATTGCATCAAAAAGAATAAAATACTTAGGAATAAAGTTACCTAAGGAGGTGAAAGACCTGTGCTTGGAAAACTATAAGACACTGATGAAAGAAATTGAAGATGACACAAACAGATGGAAAGATATACCATGTTCACAGATTGGAAGACTTAATATTGTTAAAATGATCATACTACTCAATGCAATCTACAGACAATGCAATCCTTACCAAAATACCAATGGCATTTTTCACAAAACTAGAACAAATAATTTTAAAATTCGTATGGAACCACAAAAGACCCCGAATAGCCAAAACAATCTTGAGAAAGATGAACAGAGCTGGAAGAATCACACTCCTAGACTTCAGACTATACTACAAAGCTACAGTAATCAAAACAGCATGGTACTGGCACAAAAACAGACACACAGATCAATGAAACAGAGTAGAGAGCGCAGGAATAAACCCATGCACTCATGGTCAATTAATCTATGACAAAGGAGGCAAGAATATACAGTGGAGAAAAGACAGTCTCTTCAATAAGTGGTATTGGGAAAACTGAACAGCTGCATGTAAAAGAATGAAATAAGAACATCATCTAACATCATATACAAAAACAAACTCAAAATTGATTAAAACCTAAATGTAAGACCAGATACTATAAAACTCTTAGAGGAAAACATAGGCAGAACACCCTTTGACATAAATTTTAGCAATATTTTTTGAATCTGTCTCCTAAGGCAAAGAAAACAGAATCAAAAATAAAGAAGTGGGTCCTAATTAAGCTTAAAAGCTTTTGCACAGCAAAGGAAATTATCAATAAAACAAAAAGACAACCTACTGAGTGGGAGAAAATACTTGCAAATGATATGACCAATGAGGGATTAATATCCAAAGTATATAAATAGCTCATACAACTCAATATCAAAAAAAAACCCAATTAAAAATGGGCAGAATATCTGAATAGACATTTTTCCAAAGAATACATACAGATGGGCAATAGGCACATGAAAAGATGCTCAACATCACCAATCATCAGGGAAATGCAAATCAAAACCACAGTGAGATATTACGTCACACCTGTCAGAATAGATGTCATCAAAAAGACCACAAAAAACAAATGTTGGCAAGAATGTGGAGAAAAGGGAATACTTGTACATTGTTGGCTACACATTGTTGGGTGCAGCTACTGAAAAACATTATGGAAGTTTTTCAAAAAACTAAAAATAGAACTACGATGATCCAGCAATTCCACTCCTGTGTGTCTATCCAATAAAAAAAAAAAATTAAAAAAAACCACTAATGTGAAAAGGTACATGCACCTCAATGTGCAGAGCAGCATTATTTACAATTGCCAAGATATGAAAGCAACCTAAGAGTCCATCAACAGACGAATTAATAAAGAAGATATGGTATACATATACAATGTAATATTACTCAGCCATAAAAAAATTTTGCCATTTGCAGCAACATGGATAGACCTGGAGGGTATTATGCTTAGTGAAATAAGTCAGACAGAGAAAGACAAATACTGTATGCTATCACTTATATGTGTAATCTAAAAAATAAAACAAACTAGTGAATATAACAAAAAAAGAAACTGACAAATATAGAGAACAAACTAATGGTTACCAGTGGCAGGAGGGAAGAGAGGAGGGACAAGATAGGGATAGGGAATTAAGAGGTACAAACTACTATGTAATAAAATAAATAAGCTATAAGGACATATTGTACAGCACAGGGAATATAGTCAATATTTTATAGTAACTATAAATGGAGTACAACTTTTTAAAATTGTGAATCACTATGTTGTACACCTGAAACTTGTATAATATTGTAAATCAACTATACCTCAATAAATAAAAAAATATTAAAAATTAAAAGAACACTGAAAAAAAAAAGAGATGTCAAGCAAGATAGTTACAGAGTTTGGAGGGAAGAGGCAAAGGCCTAAGCTTGGAATATTATTTGTGAGTCACAAAGCAGTACAAGATTGAGATAGGCTAGGAAGAGAGTAACATGAGACAAGGAGAGGCCCATTATGGAGTGGAAAGATCAAAGATCAAATAACAGGTGGCCAGAGAACAGGAAACCATACAAGGCATTGTTATACCAGGGAATGTAAGGGAAGAGAATGTCTACTAAAGAGTTACAAATGTTACTGACAGGGATAGTAAACAAGAATTGAAATAATATCTATTGCAAGAGCATTACCAACGTCCTTAATAGAGCTGTTTGATGGAATGATGAGCCCAAAAACCACTCTGGAGTGGCTGGAAAGGTAGATGGGAGGAGAGGAATAAATAACTACAGTATAGATAACTCTTCCAAGAAATCTGGATGTTAAGGGGGGCAATTGGAGAAGGTTGAGGGTGAAAGAAAATTTTCACTGATGAGCATTTGGAAGCCAATGACAAGGGTTTTACTGATTGTGGCTTTTATTTACTCTGTAAGGAAGGGATTGCTAAGAATGAATGCTTGGAATTGAATATTTGAGGGAAATTGAGAAGTTGAAGTAGTCATTAAAAAAAGAGGGCATGCACTAAACAGAGAGACGTATTACATGGGGCTAAATTGAAAAGTAAGAAAGTGTATTTGTGGCACTCATCTCCCTCTGCAACCCCTCACTAGGGCTCATGATAAACCCTCTCTCCCATTCCACAGCCCTCTGCACATCTCAAATGCATGTCTTAGATGCACCCCAGCATTACTGTTCTCTTAGGTTCACCAAGCCCCCCACTGGCACCCCACCTCTACTCTGTGTGCCTTCTCTCTAATGGACACCCCGTGCCAAAACTATCATTTCTGATTTTGTAGGCAAATTCAGGTGGGTGTTAAAGATCAACAATCTTAGTAAACTATAACTCCACAAAATCTAGAAGTCTCTCCTTTATCTCAACCCCATGCTCCCAATTTCCTCAGCACTCTATTTCCTCCACAAAACCACCCCTAAACTTCTTTGAAACAAAGGCATTTTAGAAGTACTGCTGTTCTGTTGGTTAATTCCTGAGTGGAATCTCAGATAGGCAACCAAGTGAAGAGCAGAACCTGAGGCAGAGGTTCCATGGTTCTTCAACTCTCACCATGTAGGTCCTATCTCACTAGGACAGAGGTTAATTGACCCTTGTAAATAGCCTGTAAGGCCTGAACTTTGGTGCTTGAACTTTGGAATATCTATTTGGTTGTTCAGAAACTTATTTTTCCCTTTTTCTTTTTTGGATCATTAAGGTTGTTAGATCAGTGTTTCCTTACAATTGAAACGCTGCAATTTATATCCTACATGCCCAGTATAATATATAATAAGGTCTTTGAAGGGACACCCAATGTATTATTATGTTCACTATATCTAACACCTGATCCAGTGCATACTTTGGATATGGAAGCCATTCAAAACTTTCACTGACTGTCAGTTTAACTTGACTGAGCAAGAGTCAATTGCACTCCTGTGGTAAGAGGCCATGAGCAACTTGATATTGATACCGTATGTCCTCCCACATTTTGTGTTTCTCATTGGAATGCAATCTGGGAATTAGTTTGGTTACAGGGATAAAATGGAGGCAAACATGTTAGTAAACGCTGACTTACTTCAATCCTGGCCAACTAGAAAAGCTAACACATTCTTGCCATTAGGCATATGGAGATGTATTTACATAGCCTGATGATATATCCCATTGGTCCAGCAGCCACATTCACTGTCCAGAGTGTTGCTCAATTCTTAACCTGTTGCCATATGGCTGACACTTCTTTGTACTCCCCACCCAAATCCAAGTTCCAAGCCAATACTAATTCCCATTTATAATCTTTTGTGTGCAGTTTAGGTGAGTAAACAAAAGGGGTGCTAGAAAAGTTCAAATATGAAACTCTTTCCAATTATTCAACCACCTTGTTACGCAAGACCACCTGTAGAGAACTTGCTCAAGGCCACTTACTACACTGGTGCTATTGCTTCTTCATTAGCCATATTAAACTGATAGCTACAATAACCTAAATCAGTCCATTCAGAGGTTGTTCTTTGGTTCATTTTGACTATACCTTAAAATTGTGAGCACATTTCTGGGAAATACCAAATATGGAATGTGTCTGCAAGGATGAGGAGAAGAAGGTATGAGTAATATTCCTTTACTCAGTAGGAAAAATCTGGTGTAGTCAGACATTAATACAGATATCTTTTTTTTAAATTAAAAAATATTTTTATAGCAAAAAAAAGATTAGATTGCATGGTATTTCTAATATTCTTTGCTATCCACACACTGGGGTACATCTAACCAACTTGTGCATATGTTGGAGTCTCTCCATCTGTAGCCATGATCATCTAAGAAGGATTTCTATACCCTGTGAACTTGAAATTATTTCCTAATGCCTGATGGCACAATCCAAAATCTATATTAGCTTCCTCCTTATTGCCAAAAGGCTCTACAACCCATCAACTAAAATAAGATTCTTATTTTCAACTATCTTTAGAACAGTTTTTCAAACAGGGTCACAAAATAAATTTTGTGCCATGACCAATATTTTTTAGTAAAATAAAATGAACAGAAATGATCAGGGTGAATTACATAGAGTAGGATAAATATCATTTTGTGAAATGTTTGCTATATATGTCATTAGTTCATTATGTAAAATGCATTTCTTACTACAGTCACTGTAAAAACACTTGAAGATCTATTCCTCCCCTTAAAATCCACTTGACATAAGCTCAGTGTGTATGTTCAAAATCAATTTGTCATCTTCCCACCACAACCCTCATTTAATTTTCTTCCAAATTACCCACTTGACTATTGACTATTTATATTGACTATTTACCCACTTGACTATTCCCTAATTCTCCATGTCACTCATTTTTACAACCTTGTAGTAATTTTAATGCCTCCTTCTCCTTAACCTCAAGTATCCAATCTGTCCCTAAATAGTTCTGATCCATTCTTTAAAATCTCACATTTATCCTTATCCCCCAAACACTGACACAACTCTGGTTCAGGCTTTCACCAAACCATGCCAGAGTTATTATAATAAACTCTTAATTAATGTTCATACCTGGAGTCTTATATGCTCTGATTAATCCTAAAACTTTTCTCTCCTTAAAGTCTTTTTACATTACATTGCATTTTAAATAAATTCCAGGCTCCTTACCCTGGTAGTTAAAATGTTCAGGAATCTGATTCCACTAGTTTATAACATCCGTGAAAGCAGAGGCTTTATCTTTCTCCATCACTGCAGTACCCCTAGTGGATAGCACATGATTGGCATATAACATGTGTTCAATAATATTTGTTAAATGGATGAGTAAATGAGTGAACAAATAAAAGAAGGATCTCTGTAGCATAATCTTTTATTTCTCTTGCACATATAAGTTCCCCTATTAAGACAGTGATATTCAGTGTAATATTTTTGGCAACCCTATAAAATATATAACACCATAATGGGTGAGAAGATTGTGCAAGGTGCTGCAAGGTCATCTTCATCTTACCCAGCATACCAAGCTCATTTCCAGACCAGGTCTCTGTTTATTAGGCAGTCTTCCACCATGATGACTTTCCTCTGCTTTCTATTTATATAAATCCTCCTCTTCAGAGCACGCCTCAGAACTTTCTCTCCCCCAGTCTTACAGTCTTCTCACTCTCTTCTGATAATTTCTATTACTTTTATTAGTTCTTAGTCATACCTCTTGAATTTTATGGTTTTACTAAATTGTAATTATTTTATAAGAGTAAAGATTTGCCCTATTTATTGTATTCTCCACAAAATCTCGGTCCAGTACTAGACGAGAGTTGTTAAACCCATTAATTAAATTTAATTAGTAAAAATGTGCAAAATGATTGTATTGTGGGAAAAAACTAAGGAATGTTATTAAATATCCATCTCTAGCAAATTTAAGAGACACACAAGAAATCACATACATTCCTGGCATGTAGTATTTATGAGTATTCATTCACAAATGTTTGTTGAGTGAATGAATGAGTAAAAAACCAAATAAACAGTTTCTAGTCTAGTGTCCATAAACTCTTTGATATCCATGAAAGCATAATGAAAGTCCATGGGCTTATTGTCAATATTGCAAATAATAATAATAGAAATTTTGTGTTTACTCACGATGAGACTGCAAATACTAACAAAAATCTCAAGTGCTTTTACATTAGATTAGAGGTATATCAACTGTACCGAAGCACTGATGAGTGTGTCAGGAGAAAAATGCAGCAGTTTATTTAACAAACATTTATAAAGTGCCTACAATGTGCCAATGTTGTAGCAGTGCTCAGATTAGCTCATTTCCCTCCTCAGAAGAACGCTGTAAGGGCAACACTGTTATTATCTCTATTTTTCAACTGAAGAAACTGAGATTGAGTTAAAGTAACTGAGGTTAAGTAACTTGCCCAAGGTCAACAGTTAGTGAGCAACAGAGCAAGAATTATGAACTCATGCAGCATGGGGTCAGGAGGGTATAGATCTAATCTATGTATAGATCTAATCGATGATGCCTTTCAAAAAATTAGAGCAGTTGTTCTCCACTGATAGTCCCTAAAAGCTTTCATTATATATGCAAAGCTACATCCATTGCCATTGGCAGTAGAAATACTTTTCCTTGAGTTTGAGCTGCAGAAGCTGGCATGAGGATCTACCCTTTGTGTTTTATGCTTTATTCTTTGTTCTCCTAAAATAAGGTCTCTGTCATAGAGGCCTTGCTTTTTACCTTTCCTGTAACAATCCCAGTGGCTGCAGCAGCAAGATAGGCAGTTGGTAGAGGTGGCAGTGCAAGATAAAGAGGAAAACAGACACTGGCCACCACATTGGAAATTAGACAGTAAAGTATCCATGAATATTTCAAATTTCAGATAATCTGGCAATAATTTAAAGCTAGAATCTACTCTTTCATATTATTTTACTTTACTATGTTAAAAACAGGCATATAAATCTTTATCTTAAAATATTTTAATTCATATTCTTTTCAATCATTGCTTTTCCACTTCTAGAAGACCTGTAGAAAGAATACTCTTTCATAACTCTGAAAGCAAAGTCCTTCTAAGCCACGAAGTCTTGCTCATCCTAGGAAGATTAGATTTGAGGTTGTTTTCAGTTTAGTTGTACTAACGATTGCCTTTCAAGCCCAGTAGGTTAGATAAGACATCTGTGGAATTTGTTTGGAGACAAATGGGTGCTCAGATACAAAACTGCTGGATTTAGCAGAGGCAGTGTGGAATGGAATGATAAATACAAATGCAAGCCATGTAAAGGTGGCAACCAGAAAAAACAAGGTATTCAAGGTAATGCACATCCTTTCAGTAATAATTATTTGGGAGGTTTCTGGATGAGATAATACAGCCACTGCATAGAACTGTTATTGCACATTTCTTTCTCTTTGTTATTCATTCATTCAGTTCATTCGAATGAATATCTATTGTCTGCTATATTTCCCACATATTTCTAGTGTCTATGCCAGGTACTGTATGAGGCATTATCATGTGTTGATTAAGAGCAGACTTGGGAACAGACTTCCCAAGTTAAAATGCCAGCCCCACTACTGGCTATGTAGAATTGGGCAAGTTACTCCAACTCTCTGTGCCTTGATTTTTTCTCTTCCAAATTGGGATAATGTTAATTCATGGGATCACTATGAGGATTAAATTAGTTAATGCATGTCAAGTGTAAACGGTGCCTGGCACATATAGGCACTCAGTGAATTTTAGGAAAAGCAGGTTGGAACCAGCACAGGCTCTTACCTTGAGCGTGTTCAAATGAAATTGCACCTATAGATGTACATGCAAGAGCACTTTAGCTAAGAAGGCAAAACAGCATATGGCTAACTGTAGACTGGCCTTTAGAGACTCTGAAATTGTCCGCATAGGGAAGGTCGCAGAAAGTTCTGTAGGGCAGTGTGGTCAGAGGTGTGACTTAATCTAGGTCTTAGAGTATGGGTTCAACATGGACATTTTGCTATCCTCATTATTCAGACCAATACAGTTTTAAGAGACTAAAGCAAAATCTTAGGACTAGAAAAGTCCTTATAGATAATTGGTTCCATGTCTTTTGTGTTACAGAAAAGAATATAAAGGCCAGTTAGCCAGCTCATCAACAAATTTGTTGATGACCTACTATGTGCCAGCCTCTACTCTAGGTGCTGGAGATTCACCATTGAGCAAAACATACATATTCCTGACCTCAAGGAGCTTACATTCCAGTAGAAAAGATAGCAAGTAAACAAGTAAATAAATAAATAGCTAATTTTATGTACTGATAAGTTGAAGATAATAAAATCAGGTACTGAGAAAGAATGTGATTAGTGAAGGGCTATGGTTTTTCCAAAGGATGTCAGAGAAGACCTGTCTGAGGAGGTGACATTTCAGTTGAGATCTGAATGATGACAACGAGACGGGCATGGTGAGATTAGGGCTGGGGGCAAGGGGCATTCAAAGTAAAAGACACCGTAAGTGAAAAGGCCCTAAGAGGGGACAAAAAGTAAGCCAGGATAGCTATAGTGCAGTGAACAAGGAGAAAGTAGGAGATGAGGTCCAGAAAGAGGCAGAAGCTGATGCTCTAGACCTCAGTAAGGAGCCTGAACTTTATTCTGGAGGTTGTTCAAAGTCATAGGTCAATTCTTAAGCAGCAGCATGACAAGATCTAATCTAAGCTTTAGAAAGATCACTGTCTAGATGTGATAGACCACACTGGGCAAGAGTGGAGGTAGGGAAACCAGCAGGCTTGGTAGTAGCCCAGCAAGAGATGATGGTGGTTTAGGTTAGGATTATAGCAAAGGAAATGGTGACCAGTAGTCAGATTCTGAATACATTTGGGGAGTAGAGCTACCAGTTCTTACTGATAAATTGGATGTGTGGTGAAAAAAAGACCCAATGACTCGTAGGTTTTGACCTCAAGAACTGAAGAATGCTGGAGCCATTTGTGGAGATGGGGAGGGTTTGGGGGACAGATGGGGGAGAAGAAGGTGGGAGAAGACATACAGGTTTAAGGAAGGTAATTGATCATTCTGTTTGGCCTTGTTAAGTTTGAAATATCTGTTAGACATCCTGGTAGAAATGTCACCAACAGTACTTAATAGAGCTAAATATATGGTGAGAATTCATTAATTGTTGATAGATTATACATATATGTGACAATCAAAACCAGGCTTACCTTGATAGAAAAGATAATAAATTTCTACTTTTACTTATCTGCAGTCCCACTGAGTTGCAAATGGATATTTCTAAGCAATATCACTTGGTTATTCTCATGAACAATTATTGGTTAGTCACATACACTCTCTGATTTAATGATACAATATCTACCTTGGTGACCATACCGATATATCTTGACCCTACAATTTGAATATTCTTGTGCAAATAATGAGATAGATTTATAGTTGTATTTAATTTGGACAAATAATTAATTCAAAATCTTTCTTGAGAATATACATTGTATTAGAAACAATATTGGTACTTTATGATATGCACAAAAATATCAATATGCACAGTAATTTCTCCCAAGGATTTTACAAATTAAAAAGCCAAGGCAAGCCAAAAAAAAAAACTATAATATAAGGCATTCAGCCATGAATGCTAAATAAAGATACAAGCAAAAAGCACTTCTATTCAATCATAGTACTTTAAAATTTTAATATATAGAACTATCCGACCCCTTAAACTTTAGAATCATCTCTGACTGTAGTGAATTTCTTTTGCATACAAAAATCATCCTGTAGAAATCCTTCAATATATTAAAGAATGAATTCATTTAAAGATTTTTTAAATTATAACATCAGGCCATTCATCACGTTGAAGGCCAACGACCTGATGTTTATACTTTAATCCTTTGCCACAGATAATTTGCAAAACCTAGGCAGACAGCAAATACTTTACAACTCTGATCAACAAAGAGTGAACTATGTCCATTGAAAAGTATACTCTGGGCAAATGAATTACAGAAAGTCCACACAAAGAAATGACCTCCAGGGAGTAGCCTAGCTTTGGGGAGAAGGAGAAATGCTGAGTCCAGCATCTGTGTTATCAATCAGGGAAATCTTACCTGGTAGAGATTCAACAAACAAGTCCCATTATTCTATAATGTGGGTGACAGCTAACAGCTCTGAAAAGCTCCAATGGTAAATACAATAAAACAATCCCTAACTTAGATATGACAGTGATCTAATTTGGGGAAATATTTTTTTTTTTTACATCTTTATTGGAGTATAATGGCTTTACAATGATGTGTTAGTTTCTGCTTTATAACAAAGTGAATCAGTTATACATATACATATGTTCCCATATCTCCTCCCTCCTGCGTCTCCCTCCCTCCCACTCTCCCCATCCCACCCATCCAGGTGGTCACAAAGCACCAAGCTGATCTCCCTGTGCTATGCGGCTGCTTCCCACTAGCTATCTATTTTACGTTTGTCAGTGTATATATGTCCATGCCACTCTCTCACTTTGTCACAGCTTACCCTTCCCCCTCCCCCTATCCTCAAGTCCATTCTCTAGTAGGTCCGCGTCTCCATTCCCGTCTTACCCCTAGGTTCTTCATGACATTTTTTTTCTTATATTCCATATATATGTGTCAGCATACGGTATTTTAAAATATTTGTTATGTCTCACATGTTCTGCCAAGCCCCCTTAACACATAAGTGAAGAGGCATTTGTAAGGGACTACATGATGAAGTAAAACTAGGGATTATAATATCAGTTTTCTACAATACCTCACATCACTTTACCTCTTCCAATATGAAAAGTCTTAAAAATACGGCAGTGGGTGCCATACTACACACAAATTAGCAAAATGATCCCAGAGACATTAAACTTAGTTTGTAGAAGTTCTTTCTCCCTCTGACCTGCTGTCAAAACCTCATGATGTACAAGGAGAACACACAACTCTTATATGACACTCCTATGTTCAGAGAGAAGCGACTAAGCCCACAGACTGCCTGGGTGTGATCATCCCTCTGCCATTTACTAGTTTTTGCCATTGGACAAGTTACTTCTTTAGGCCTCACTCTCCTCAACTATAAATTGGGGATGCGAATTTGTTTTAAAGGATTCAGTGATTTAATACGTGTAAAGTGCCTAGAAAGTACCAGGCACATAGCAAGTGCTCAATAAATGTTGGCTATTATTACTATAGCTTTTATTATCACTATTATATGTTGTAAATACACAAGTACATGTATATGTGGAAATTATGGTGTCCAAAAAAAAAAAAAAACAAGCAAACAAATGGGAGTGAACAGTCCAAGATATTTAGCAAACAGGATATGCTTTAGGTGGAGAGACAGAAAGAATACACACAGCTACTCACATATATCTTATTCATTACTGATGTCTGCCGAGGTGATTCTAGGAAATATTTGTAAGGCTAACCTACACAATCCTTGTAAAGAACCTTTACATTTTCCCTGTTTCAAAGTCTTAATACAGTTAAAAGCAGCCAAGGTTAATCTGGAATCCCTAAGGGGAAAAAAATTAAAAACCGCTAGAAAATGTTTATTTTATTTCATTTTAGGTATGCATGTTACATGCCTAGAATAGTACCAGGCACCTAGCAGAATCCTGATATAAGATGAGTGTTAAAACAGGAGTCAGAATCAGTTCTGAACTCTGCCACTAACAAACAGGCTGTGACCTTGAAGTGAATTACTTTCCTGTCTCAATTTTACAGCTACAAATGCAAGAGATAATAGTTACTATGTATATTCATAAGTTTCCTCTGGTCTTCAGCACTTAAAAACTTCCCATTTAAAAAAGTTTTAAATGAATTAAGTCTCACTATTAAATAGTCCTACTTCATCATTCTCCAAAACATCACAGGAGAGATTTCTCTAAAGATCCTTACCTTCTATCTTAATTTGACAAACAAACAAAAAAAATGCCTCAGGATACCCTTATTTTATATGAAAATTCCCAAAATTTGGGGTGTTGGCACTACTATCACTGGATATTTACCAAATACTCACACACTGAAGATGACGTGTCCCCATAAAATAAAATATCAGTACCTATGTGGTGGGATAGCATTTGATCTAGTAAATTCTCCTCCTTTTTTCAGAAAATGTTGATTTTTGTCATAAGTAGTTAGGATATTCTGTGCTAAATGCTTTAGAGGAGGATGTAAAAGGATGAAAAGCATGGACAAAGAGTTCTCTTTAATGTTGGCTTCTAAAACTTAAGCTCTTAGAGGAGCTGAAAGTATTACTGAAGTAGACAAAATGTTTGGGGGAAGTACTTGGGGAAGAGCAAAGGACATGAGAAGAGACAAGAAATAATCTGTCAGGCTGGGGAGAGGAGACAGACGTGGAGGGAAGTAATAAGAATATGGTCCCTGGTAAATATCATATGATATCACTTATATGTGGAACCTAAAATATGATACAAATGAAGTTATTTACAAAACAGAAACAGCCTCACAGACATAGACTTATGGTTATCAAAGGGGAAGGGGAGAGGGGATAAATTAAGAGTTTGGGATTAACAGACAAAAACTATTAGGTATAAAATAGATAAACAACAAGGTCCTACTGTATAGCACAGGAAACTATATTCAATATCCTGTAATAAACCATAATGGAGAAGAATATGAAAAGGAATATATATACGCATATATATGTACATATATCACTGAATCACTTTGCTGTACACCAGAAACTAACACAACATTGTAAATCAGCTATATTTCAATTAAAAAAGAAAAAAAAGAATATGGTCCCTGAAAGTCAGAGAGAAAGGCTTGTCTTAAAGGCTCTCTTTTTCTCCAAGAGTGTAGGAAAGCTTTAGAAAAATTAGTATCTTGAGAGAAAGACAGACCCTGTATTCTATTCAGAAAGGGTTTGGGAGGGAGTAAGACCCCAGAGAGGAAATAACTGTGAGACGTGTCTTAAGCAACCCCAAAGTGATGGAGATGAAAAGTACTCTACTTGAGCAGGTTCAAAACTGAAATAAATTTGACTTAGAAAAAATTAAGGAAAGTTACATTCTTACACAGCTGCTTTACTTACAAACACACACATGTATTAAGTAAATTAAAACTAATTTTTCTTTGAAAATTGATCTATATCTCCCCAAATTTTTAGCAAATGTCAGGGATATCACAAATGCATTATAAACCTAAGAACCTAAAGTAACATGTATAATTTTAAAAATCACTTAAATAGATTAATTATTCAGGTTCATTTTTGCTGTTATTTATAAATCATATAATTTTATGAAAATAAGTTATATTACAAAGATTTTCAGAAGAAACTGGATGTAAGTGCCATGTTCAAAAGGTCATTCATTTTGGTTAAATTATCAATATCTCTAAATACACATATTTTTCAATATATAGTGACAATATTGCATATAATTGCACATATTCAATATCTACACATACAATTTTTCAATAGTTTCTACTAGTTATTTTCTTTAAACAATGGGAGTCAGATTTCTGATTCAATCTGATGACCTGGATTTGCTACATGTCTTTCTGTTTTTATGTCACCGTTAAGTGTCAATATATTCATAGAATTTAATCATATACCCTAGTAGGGATTTTTAGAGAAATCTTTAACTAATTTTGAAATATATTAAGCATTCATTGTTTTAGTCAATCATTCCACAAATATTTACTGCACGCCTATAGAGTACCAGGAATTATGCTAAGGTATAAACAAAGCACCTTGTTCCCAATACACCACTATTGAATAAAGTCAGTAATAAATATTTTCAACATGTAGTTTTTAACACGTTTTCATAAAATCCAGTGTGAGTGGAGACTATAGTAACGTGATTACACTACTAGAATTCTGTAGTTTACAAAAATCTTGGGAAATTAGAAATGTTAGTGAAATTTCATTAATTTGAAAAATCTGTAGGAATAGCTGCTTAATTTACCTTTTCAATTACATATCTTACATGAAATTGAAATGAAACAAAAACTGATCCTCTCATATTCCATTTGATTTACATTATTCATCCATTTTAATATGCCATTATTTATAGACATGATTTAACAATTTAGTAATAACTTTCCAGAGGAGAGGAAAGAAGAAAAAAAGAAAGCACCATTAAAAAACACATATCATACACTAGCAAAAGTAAAATAGATAGCTAGTGGGAAGCAGCCACATAGCACAGGGAGATCAGCTCGGTGCTTTGTGAAAACCTAGAGGGGTGGGATAGGAAGGGTGGGAGGGAGATACAAGAGGGAGGAGATATGGGGATATATGTATATGTATAGCTGATTCACTTTGTTATAAAGCAGAAATTAACACACACAAATTAAGTAAAGCAATTACACTTCAATAGAGATGTTAAAAAAAAACCACATATCAGTTCCAAGATGCTCCCTAATTTTAGATATGTTACAACAATAAAACAAGTAATCATCTTAGATTAGGAAACTAAGGTATTTTAAAGGCCATTTTTGAAGTTAGAATCTTATTTCCATTCAACAGGATTTTTTGTACTACTCAGAGTGCAGAATACAAATTTAAATGGACTGTTCCTTGAAAATTAATAGACTTAACTTTTGTCAAGGAAATATCTAACAATGCAGGAAGTGTCACTGCTTCAAATAACAAATTTATTTGAACCTATGAATTGCTATCAGAGTTGGTCAGCTGATTTTAATACCTAAGAGGTCACACATACCTCCTCATACACTCTTACCAATTCTGAATATACATCAAATTCATAGATCATTGTAGTATTTGATGTTCTGGTCTCAAATTTTTAAAATTTAAGAAAATTTTATAATCAGTTGTAGCAAATTTTATGTTTATAAGCACATATGATAGCAAGTTTGCTACACCAACAGAGAAATTACAGAGCTAATGAATTCACACGTTTAAACAGAATTTAATTTAATTTTATTCAAATTAACACAAAAGACGGTATTCTGGGTGCTGGGAAAAATAAACCAAGCAGTATGTGATATCAGCCAAATAATTAGAGAATCAATCAAAGTAGAAAAGTATATCAGACCTGATTCATCAAACCTAGTCACAATGACCCTTCCATGTTAAATACCCTTTTAAAGATCAAAATTATATGAGAGAACATATAGTAGATCCTTAAAACTGTCTTAACTCTGAATTTGCTAATATCACAGTAATGAGTTACTGGACAAAGAAACTAGAAACCCAAAAAGCAATATTGAAATATATATGGGGCTGGCTAGAACTTTTAGGTGATAGGCTGGCATATAGTAAATGCACAACAAATATTTGACTTATTCAGTGAATAAGAGAATAAGTGAGTGACTCACTCAATATCCCAACACCCTCAATTAAAATGTATGTCTTAGCACAAGTATAAACTTGTACATGCAAAGGACCTTCAGAGTTGTTTGAAAGTAATCAAAACTGTGAATGTTAAATCTGCAATTTCTAAATATCTATGATTACAGATATGTATTAAATTTAGGAGTGACATAACTGAGAACTAAAATATTGCCTGCCAAATCAGTAAACAAAGGATGTTGCAGCCATCAAGCCACTATATTACAGCCTCCTGGGGGGTGAGTCCTGAAGGAATTCAGGATGGAGACAAACAGGGCAGTCCACTGCCAAGCCCATCTAGCAGTCAGCTGCTACAGCCACCACCAATGATGCACCTGAGGAAACCCAGGATACTGGCCCAGATAGCTGAGGTGCCTATCAAAGGAATTATTTCAATGAGCCGAGACTCTTGCATCTTCCCATACATAGAAAAGCACTAAATTCTTTAACTCGAGATATCTGGTTTTCTTTTATTAACAGTAATATTTTGATGTTCCACCTACCTGGTCCTTGTTGCAAAAACTCCTATTTATCCTGGCTCCCCCCTTGTCTCTTCGGAGCAGTCTCTCAGAGCTATCTGAGATGCTGTGTCCCAGGCTTAAGACCTCAGATTTGTTCACCGAATAAAATATAACTCTAAACTTTAAGTTGTGCATTATGTTTTAAGTCGATATAACATTAAATTCATTATCTGAGGGTCAACAAGAGACTCAATTGGCTCCAAAAAAGAACAAACATAAATCAAAATCTCAGGGAAAAAAATACTTTTATAGAAATGCTCCTTATAAGTAATAGCTCTCCCTTAATACAACACAACCGTTGCTGCCTATCCCCCAGTGTGGCACACAAGATTTTGCATGGTAAATTGAATTATACTGAATTAGTTAATTTACACACTTAGAAGTTTTCATGGTGAAGCAAGCATTGCAATAAAATTACTTTTCTAGTGTTTTATCTAATAGAGTGAGATATTCTTTTTTATAGATATTGCTATAAATTGAGACTTTGATAACATGTATTCCTGTCGCAAAATGCCTTGGACTGCTACTGCTCTATCCCCAGTATTCTGTGTTTTCCATAATCCACCAATCAATAGAAATATTTCATTTAGTTGGATCCATCTTAAGCATCTGTAGCTTTACACTGTTCTCCCTCTTAACAAGAATTCTCATTTTGGCGCTCAGACAACTCACACACAATACCAGAAAGCAAAATTCAAAGTAAGCCTAAGGCAGCATCACAAAGCTAGAGGCTTTGAAATCTGGAATTTTGAAACTGCACATTAATAAGATTTTCTGCATACATAAAAATCTAAATGCATAAAAATAGAGCACCTTGAATCAGAGAAAGACAATAAATGCAAATCAGGGAACTCGAGTTTACTTAGGTTTTCTTTTTTTTTCCTTTATTTTTATTTTTTGTAATTGAAGTATAGTTGATTTACAATGTTGTGGCAATCTCTGCTATACAGTAAAGTGACTCAATTATATACATATAGACATTCTTTTTTTATATTCTTTTCCATTATGGTTTATCACAGGGTATTGAATATAGTTCCCTGTGCTATACATTAGGACCTTGCTGTTTATCCATTCTAAATATAATAGTTTGCATCTACCAACCCCAAACTCCCACTCCATCCCTCTCCCTTCCCGCCTCTGCCTTGGCAACCACAAGTCTGTTCTCTATGTCTATGAGTCTGTTTATGTTTTGTAGATAGGTTCATTTGTGCCATATTTTAGAGTCCACATACCAGCGATATGATATGATATTTGTCTCTCTCTTTCTGACTTACTTCATTTAGTATGATAATCTCTAGTTGCATCCATGTTGCTGTAAATGGCATTATTTTGTTCTTTTTTATGGCTGAGTAGTATTTCATTGCATGTATGTATCACATCTTCTTTATCCATTCATCTGTCGATAGACATTTAGGTTGTTTCCATGTTTTGGCTATTGTGAATAGTGCTGCTATACATGAACATAGGGGTGCACGTATCATTTTGAATTATAGTTTTGTCTGAGTATATTCCCAGGAGTGGGATTGCTGGATCATATGGTAATTCTATTTTTAGTTTTCTGAGGAAACTCCATACTGTTTTCCATAGTGTCTGTACCAACTTACATTCCCACCAACAGTGTAAGAGGGTTCACTTTTCTCTACACCCTCTCCAGCATTTATTTAAATAATAGACTTTTTAATGATGGCCATTCTGACTGGTGTGAGGTGTTACCTCATTGTAGTTTTGATTTACGTTTCTCTAATAATTAGTGATGTTGAGCATCTTTTCATGTGCCTACTGGCCATCTGTATGTCTTCTTTGGAGAAATGTCTATTAAGGTGTTCACCTTGGGTCAGTTGAAGTTCTTAGATCTCAGTTCAACTTGGTGGGTCTTTGTAATCCAAGGGACTCAAGCAATCTGGATATTTCATGATCCCAGCTAGATGAGAGTATACCCATCAGTAACAAATCTGTAATGGGTTTACCTGCCTAATAGGAGTTTATTTAAAGTGATGTTGGAGAAGTAATTCAACTTCTTTGGGTCTCAATTTCCTCATCTATAAAATGGAGCGATGGGGCTGGATGATTTATAAAGTTCCTTCTACAATTTCGATTCCTCTGAAACCACTATAAAGTGCAGATTTTTCTCTCTATGTCTAAAAATGAACAAGTCCCTAAGAGTAAGTCTGTGTAGCATCAGGCACGGGAAATGAGTGTTTACTCCCAAAAAGAAACACTTAAATAGCACTTATGATGGACCTTGCTCCGATCATTTTACACATAAGCACTCATTTAATCCTCACAACTGAGGCAGGTATTATTTTTATGCCCAGTTAACAGGTAAGGAGCATGGAGCATCAGGTTAAGTAGTTCACCTTGTTCCAGAGTGCACAGCTAGTAAGTAGTGGGGTCAGGATGCAAACCCAGGCATTTTGACTTCAGAATCAGTGCTCTTTGCCATTCACTCTGCTGCATGCCTGAGACTCACAGAGCCCACAAACTTTATCCATATACTTAACACTGATTATTACAGAATTCTTCCAGATTCCCTACACATTAACTAAGGTCAGGGGACAGGGCTGACCACATGTGTGTTGTAGGAGCTCTGGAAGGAAATGTGACTTAAAACTCCTGATGTTGCAAATTTAATTTAACAGTGGTTAAAAGTAACCTATTCTTGAAAAAAAAATTATAACCCTGAAGTTCCACTCAACATTATAATGACATTTGCTATTAATTCCATTCAATATTATCTTTAGTTAGAAGCATAAATGAATATGGTTTAATTTTATATACTTTAAGCCTTGCTATTTAAACTCACAAATAAAAAAAATTACTTGTTAGACCATGAGTATTTATTTTTAGTTTGAAATATGATCCACACAACTTAATTGAACAGGCACTAGTCTTTTATTCCAGGACCTTATAATAGTAATAATGCTATATATCAATGCAACATAATTTCTTGTATAATGTTAAACATAACTATTTCAGTAGCTCTGGGAGACCATGAAAATAGTACAGAGAGAAGAACAAACATGTCTAAGGTTCAAATTCGAGTAAGTGGTACCAAGACACAAAGCCTCGTTCTTCTAAGTTGAGGTCTAGTAGCTTTCCATTATCCTAGTCCTCATTTAAAATACCTAAAATAGATAATCAGTGAAAGAATAGAAAGATTTACCAACTACTACCCAAACATCTAAGAAATACATATGTCAAAAAAAATATTTTCAGGGCTTCCCTGGTGGCGCAGTGGTTGAGAGTCCGCCTGCCGATGCGGACATGGGTTCGTGCCCCGGTCTGGGAGGATCCTGCGCGCCGCGGAGCGGCTGGGCCCGTGAGCCATGGCCGCTGAGCCTGCGCGTCTGGAGCCTGTGCTCCGCAACGGGAGAGGCCACAACAGTGAGAGACCCGCGTACCGCAAAAAAAAAAAAAAAAATTTCAGAGCAACATTTCCCAAAGAAAACAAACAATGAAAACAAACAAACAAAAAAAAACATGTTTTATTTTTGTGGCAGGTGAAAGAATAAAATCAGAAAATAACAATAACAATTATGGTTTGGTTATGCATTGTAAAGTAGAAAGGCAAGTCTGTCCTTTTAGAAACTTTAAAAGAAAACTGAGAACCTATCACAATAAAACTGGGAAAGGGGAACCTGAATGAGCTTTAGGAGGTACTTACTAAGTTAATGTGCTTGCACACTAAGCATCTATTAAATGAGTTTTCATGAAGTTCAATCTCAACCAATTATTGTATGGTCTCATTGAAAGAGCAGTCATTGCTAGCCAGTGCATAAAAGATCTCTTCAATTAAAAGCAAGATATCTGATTTATAGATATTTCCACTTCAGCAACTAAGACACTAAACAGGAAAAAGTCTAAAGTTGAGTTTAGCAATCAAGTTGCAAGCCTAATCCTGTTGTTTGGACAGAGACCTTTGAAGACCCTTAATAACTGTGTTAGGCCACCTGACATTAAGTTGAATAAACTGAATTAAAATTAAACTCCAAAAAGAGCAATTTAAAATTGCGGGGCATGGGAAAAAGCAAACATAAAATACAGTCACCCATCTGTAGAACCAAGTAATCTATAGTGGAATATGATTACCTGAATCTTGAGATAAACATTAATGATTAAAATGTGGATGATGGGTCTCAGATTTATAAACTCTTGTTTCCACTGAAAGAGAGTCAAGGTTATCGCTGCGTCTCTCTAAACAAATTCTAAAGCCCACGCATGGTAACCTTTGAAATTTTAACAGAGCATCACCAGGCTTGCACTGATTGCTTCAGTTTACATGCCACTGGTCACAGAACTTTGAACTGGCCATTTTTGTTTGGAAAACTTGAAGATACTGTATCTCTTTAAGTTAAACAAACCCTTGGACATACACACATGCTGTTTAATGAGCGCTGTCCCTTACAAGTGGAAAATTGCCTTGGTAAGGAATTGAATGGAATAGTACAAACCAAATGGAATAGTCCCCAAGCTGCAAAAATACTCAAATTTTCTATCTTCTCTCTCACCTACACTCTATATGAAAAAAATCTTTGCCTTTCTTTTTTATTTTTCAAGAGAATGGTCCTATATGATCTGGAGTTACACCTATTTGAATTTAACCTTAAAGGAGCTTATTATATCATAGATATTATAAAACTTCATTCTTTTTGCTTTACAATATCCTTTATTCAGACACAGAGGTGTTTCTAAGCAAATTGCTGGTAGTGTAATTCTATTTTTCTGTTGAATTTCACAAAAATATCATAGGCATATTTTTAGAGGAAAAGATATAACCCCACGGTAAACTAAAGCTACATTTAATTCTTTAGCAAAGAAAGTTTAAATTATTTAATTAAATAAATGAAATTAATTTCCCACAGTGACAAAAATGTTCAGAATATTAATAATATTATTGCTACGTAATTACTACACCTCAGAATAAAAATATCAAACAGAAAATAAACAGCTATGTTAAACTCTGACAGTATTCATTTATTTTTCTTTTATTGAGGTTTTAAACACATTGGCTTTTGCTTTTTGTCTAGATTTTTCTACTGCTTCAGACTAGGCTAGAAGTTGGTAGAGGTTAGAATATGTTCAAGTACTGTCAATGCAAAAATCACCCAATCCAAGCCCTACAATGACACTGTGGCCAATCATAGTGACAATTCAATGAATTACACTTATTGCCTTTTCGTTTCCTAAACTTTTAACTCAATCATGAGCAAAGATAATATATGAAATCTGAAGTTCAGCCTATGCATCCATTTGATATAGGGCAAGTTGTGTGACTAGCCCATAATGCGAAAGGAGCAGAAACTCAGTGGGAGATCTTTCTCTCTATACCTCAATCTAACAGAAGCATTCTCAAAACATGTTGTTCAAATGATATATACTCACGTTGCTTATCCTGCAGTAAAGAGCTTTTTAAAGGCATTTCAATTTGCATGCCACTGGGTGGAGCACACCCTATCTAGTGTACTACAGGAACTTCACTCCCAATAGTCTTATACCTAGCCTAATTCATATGTTTGTGTTATACCTGCCTGGTCTTTGTTGACAGTTGACTTTCTAACCCTCTTTTAAGCTGGTTCATACTCCATTAGAGCAAAGAGAACTTCAGGAAGATCCTTTTTTATCATAACAACTAAGGAGAAAATGATTGCTTTAAAATCTAGGAATATTTAAAATTTCATAATTCCCCCAATTAAAAAAAAATAAGTATAGTCAAGCTGATCAGGGAGTGTCAGGAAGCCTGGAGCTCTGCAAGCCTCATTCCTACTCTGGCAAAGGAGTCCTTGGAGTACAGGATGCCTGGATAGTAGCAGAGGCAGGCCTCCCTGTGGGTAACAGAAAGATAAAAAATAATGGAAGTCCTGAGGCCTCCCACCCCTGTAAGTCACATGAATTATCATGTAGAGCTCAGTTCTTAACAGGAATTTTCAGCACATCTTGTAGTCAGATCCAACCTAAAGAAAAGTGTGTCATAGCCATGGTTCTCCCATGCACAGTTACCTGATAATGACTCCTGTGTGAAAACTACTCATTTCCTCTTCGGTTTCCTCCAAATGCTTTCTACCTCCACCACTGCTCTGAACTGCCTCTCAAGTAGAGTGTTCAACCTCAGTAGGAAAATATTTGCTACATGTTTCATGCATATGAAAGGGCCCAGTCAATGGCACTTGACTCGCCTCTTTCACATTGACTTCCATAAAATTACATTATTTTAGTTCCTCATCTTCTTGAGCCAATTGTTCTTTCTTATTTGCTTACAACTCTTTTATCATCTAACAAAGGGCTCCTTCGCCTTCTATTGAATCAGTCAGAAGTCATTTAGTCCTTTCTTTTTTGGTCTCTATTTACTCTCTCTCTCTCAGTTTTATTGTAGTAAGTATTAATGGACACACATACTTCAAACCACAAGCAATCCGGCACATTACTCCCACAAATATCGTCCTAGAATATCATGTGCAATATTGCTCTCCTTCCACTCAAAGATTTGTAATGATTCTCTATTGCTGAAAAAATTAAATCCAAACTAATACTGTGCTGGACCCTGTGCTTGGTACACAAAGGGGAGTGGGGACAAAGAATGTCACCTGCAATATCAGTAAACAAAGGATGTCATGGCCATTAAGCTATCAGCCAGTGCAGCCGCAAACCCATCCCAAAGGTGCACCCTGAGGGGATTCATGATGGAGAAAACAGGATACTGGCCCTAGACATTTAAGGTACATATGAAAAGAATGATTTCAATGAGCCCAGACTTTGCATTTTCCGTACATAGAAAAGCGCTAACTTCAGATGTCCTGTTTTTCTTTAATTAACAGCATTTTTTTGATGTTCTGACTACCTGGTTTTTGTTGCAAAAACTCCTAAATATCCTGGTTCCTCCCTTACCTCTTCAGAACAGTCCCAGAGCCTGTCTCCCAGGCTCAAGTCCTCAGAATGTACACTGAATAAAACATAATTATCAACTTTTAGGTTGTGCTTTTTTTTTTCAGTCGACAGAAGCAGCAACTCTTCAGCCTAGAAATGAGAGCCTCTCAGAATCTGAATCACTCCACCAACTTGGGATGAAAAATGCAGGCTCTCTTAGGGCAGTGAAAATTCAATGGATTGGTGAAATACAAGGTGCCAAAAAAAGAAGATTGTACATAACTGGTGTTCAGTAAATGCTTGTCAATGAACTAGAGAGCCAGGTTTCAATTAGGGGAAGGAAGTATATAGAAGAGAAAAGAAATAGGATTAAAAGATTGGAGATCCAAATATGCCAAATGGATAAAAGGGGTCGATAAGAGGAAATAGTGAACTTAGAGAGGGCGTGAGCTAGATGAAGGTAAAAGAAGTAATATCCATAAACAGCTGGATACCAGTAGTGATCCACAAGGATCTCCTACAGGCAAGGAGAGGAGAACCTTAGAATGAGAGAATACAATTATTTCTGAAGCAAATGTTAAAAAATAAAGCCAATTTACTAAAGGCAAGAAGGTAGAGGCAGATAAATAGACATAGACATGAAAATACAGACATATTTAATGACAATTTAAAAAAATACTTTCTTTCTGGCTTCTTTGTATATGATCTTCTCCCTATTTAATGTCTTGAGAAGGATTAAAACTGTTATATCAGGAATGCAAAGAAAAGCAGTGTTAATATTCACCTATCATTATAGGATTTTTCAGGAGACACGATAATCTTGAGAAATTTTTTCCAGAGAGAAGGATTTACTCTTTAAGCTTGTTCATCCACATATTAAAAACAAAACTTGTATGATTTCAATCTACATTGTCTTCCCCCCCCCCCTTTATAAGCTTTAGATAGAGAGAACTCTGAACGTGAATAAGGGACATTCCATTCTACCCAGGAATGAAATGGAGAGTCTTTCCAGAGGAAGAATAGGAAAAGCAAAAGGGAAATTCATGGCTAATGTCACTCTGATACCTGTAACAGAGAAGTGATGTAAATTCAGATACATTGAGGAGTAAGCCAAAAGCAGTTTGTACTGCTTCCCATTTGGAACTCTTAAAAAAAAATTTCCCTCACAAAGTATCTATGGAGCAAACATGAGGGGACCCTCCCAGAGCAGAAATTAACATAATTGCATAATGATAGAGTTCTTTAATATGATCTACAACATTGTTTCTTACTAATTTTTAATCATATGTTACATGGATAAAGGAGAGATAGTGCACTAAGCTCATGGGTTTGAAGTCGGGGTAGGACAACCATCTGCTTTGTATCCGAGTGTAGCCATACATGGTCCTCGGAGAGCTCTATCATAGTTAGGTGCAGACAGCTGAATTTTAGCATTTTCTCCACTGTGTAGATAGTATGCTGTAGAATCTTGTGGAATAGGAGAGTTAAATGCAGGAATATTGGAAAGAGGATTAACAGCACTCCAGAGCAGTAAAATTTAAACACATATACGTGGCAGATTTGGAAAGCTAAATCTTAATCATTTCTTTAGGTCAGCTTTAAATCAGAAAAGAAATGAAGTGCGGAACAGTGACCATCACACTGACTTTCTTGGTCTGTCTAGTGATAAGAACATGGTGTTCTAGACAGGTCTCAAGCAGAGGGGCCCAAAACATTAGTGGTAACAGTCCCTTTGGCAACTGTTTAATCAGTAAGTTCAATGTCACATGGAAAAGTTATCTAGAACATTCACAGTGTGTCTTATTCCAGAGAACCCACCCACACATGTTTGTCTACTATGTGCTCTGCCACAAAATTTTACCACTCCTACCAAGAGCCTGTTGACCCAGCCATGAAGTACTAAGCACGGGATTAGAGGTCACACATTACCAAGATAGAGCTCACTTCCACTACAAAAAATAACCTAGGATAAACATCCCTTCCTTCTACTTTTTCCATTCTTATTCCTAATATTTTCTCATCACTCTGAACAAAACACCATGTCTCCTTTATTTCAAACAGACCATTGGCATTTGCTTACAGACAAGATACAAAATTTACTAACTTCCTTTTTTTCTGATATGAGCCTCTTTCTCACTTGCATGGAGAGAATTTCCTCTCTCTGACCCTTTAGTTACTGCTAAGTTCGATGTTCAATGGGATTTTAAAATATCTGGCCTTGCAGGAAAGAGCATACATGGGGAATAACCAGTATCATTTGCCATTCTGAAGCCACCAGGTAAATGTGAACCCAAGTAACACATGTGTGATCCTACTACCATTCTAGGGGAGTAGGTCTCAATCTTTCATGTGTTTAAAATCATCAGTGGGGTAGTAGGATGTCTCTTACTAAATCATATTCTTCGAACAACATTCCACACTAAGAATGATTTAATCCCAATTTTCAAATGATCTTCCAAAATGTACAACTGTCATTCTATGCAGATGATATGATACTATATAAAGAAAAACCTCAAGACTCCACACAAAAACTACTAGAACTGATAAACAAATTCAGTAAGGTAGCAGGATACAAGATTATACAACATACAAAAATTATACAAGATTATACAACATACAAATATCAGCTGCATTTCTTTACACTAACAACGAAATACCAGAAAGGGAATGTAAACAAATAATCCCCTTTACAATTACATCAAAAAAATAAAATATTTACTTAGGAATAAACCTCACCAAGGAGGTGAAAAGCTTATATGCTGAGAACTAAAAAACATTAATAAAGGGAACTGAAGACGATTCAAAGAAATGGAAAGATATCCCATGCTCGTGGATTGGAAGAATTAATATCGTTAAAATCTCCGCACTACCCAAAGCAATCTACAGATTTAATGTGATCCCTCTCAAATTACCCATGACATATTTCACAGAACTAGAACAAATAATCTAAAATTTATATGGAACCATAAAGGAACCAGAATTGCCAAAGCAATCCTGAGGAAAAAGAACAAAGCAGGAGGACTAACCCTCCAGACTTCAGACAATACTAAAAAAGCTACAGTAATCAAAACAGATTTGTGTTTTGGCACAAAAACAGACATATGGATCAATGGAACAGAACAGAGAGTCCAGAAGTAAACCCACACATCTATGGTCAATTAATCTGCAGCAAAGGAGGCAAGAATATACAATGGGGAAAGGACAGTCTCTTCAACAAGTGGTGTTGGGAAAGTTGGACAGCCGCATGCAAATCAATGAAGTTAGACAACTCCCTCACACCACACACAAAAATCAACTCAAAATGGTTTAAAGACTTAAATATAAGACATGACACCATAAAACTCCTACAGGAGAACATAGGTATAACATTCTCTGACATAAATCAAACCAATGTTTTCTTAGGTCAGTCTCCCAAGGCAATAGAAATAAAAGCAAAAATAAACAAATGGGACCTAATCAAACATATAAGCTTTTGCACAGCAAAGGAAACCATAAACAAAGTGAAAAGACAACGTACAGACTGGGAAAAAAATATTTGCAAATGATGCAACCGACAAGGGCTAATTTCCAAAATATACAAACAGCTCATACAATTCAATAACAAAAAAAACCCAACAAGCCAATTGAAAAAATGGGCAGAAGACCTAAATAGACATTTCTCCAAAGAAAACATACAGATGGCCAATAGGCACATGAAAAGATGCTCAGCATCTCTAATTATTAGAGAAAAGGAAATCAAAGTTACAATGAGGCACCACCTCACACTAGTCAGAATGGCCATCATTAAAAATTCTACAGGGACTTCTCTGGTGGCGCAATGGTTAAGAATCTGCCTGCCAATGCAGGGGACACAGGTTCGAGCCCTGGTCTGGGAAGATCCCACATGCCGCGGAGTAACTAAGCCTATGTGCCACAACTACTGGAGCCTGTGCGCCTAGAGCCCGTGCTCCACAACAAGAGAAGCCACCTCAATGAGAAGCCCACACACTGCAACGAAGAGTAGCCCCTGCTCGCTGCAACTAGAGAAAGCCCGTGTGCAGCAACAAAGACCCAACACAGCCAAAAATAAATAAATAAGAAAAGAGTCTACAACTAGTAAATGTTGGTGTGGAGAAAAGGGAACCCTCCTACACTGTTGGTGGGAATGTAAATTGGTGCAGCCACTATGGAAAACAGTATGGATGTTCCTCAAAAAACTAAAAACAGAGCTACCATATGATCCAGCAATCCCACTCCCAGGCATATATCCAGACAAGACTATAATTTGAAAAGATACCTTCTCCCCTATGTTCACTGCAGCACTATTTACAATAGCCAGGACATGGGAGCAACCTGAATGTCCATCAGCAGATGAATGGATAAAGATGTGGTACATATATATAATGGAATATTATTCAGCCATAAAAAGAAATGAAATTGGGTCACTTGTAGAGATGTGGATGGACCTAGAGAGTGTCATACAGAGTGAAGTAAGCCAGAAAGGGAAAAAAATATATCATATATTAACACATATATGTGAAATCTAGAAAAATGATATAGATGACCTTATTTGCCAAACAGAAATAGAGACATAGACGTGGAGAACAAATGTATGGATACCACGGGGGAAAGAGGTGGGGTGGGAGGAATTGGGAGATTGGGATTGACACATATACACTACTGATACTATGTATAAAATAGACAACTGATGGGAATATACTGTATAGCACAGGAGACTCTACTAATGCACTGTGGTGTCCTAAGTGGGAGGGAAATCCAAAAGGGAGGAGATATATGTATATGTATGGCTGATTCATTTTGATGTGCAGTAGAAGCTAATACAACATTGTAAAGCAACTATACTCCAATAAAAGTTAATTTAAAAATAAAATAAAATAGAAAAATTAAAAGTCTACAACTAGTAAATGTTGGCATGGAGAAAAGGGAACACTCTTACACTGTTGGTGGGAATGTTAATTGGTGCAACCACTATGGAAAACAGTATGGAAATTCCTCAAAAAACTAAAAATAGAACTACCATATGATCCAGCAATCCCACTCCTGGGCATATATCCAGACAAAACTATAATTCGAAAAGATACATACACCCCTATGTTCATAGCAGCACTATTCACAACAGCCACGAAATGGAAACAACCTAAATGTCCATCAACAGATGAATGGATAAAGAAGATGTGGTGTATATATATAATGGAATATTACTCAGCCATAAAAAAGAATGAAATAATGCCATTTGCAGCAACATAGATGGACCGAGAGGTTATCATACTAAGCTAAGCAAGTCAGAAAGACAAATACCATGTGATATCACTTATATGTGGAATCGAAAATATGACACAAATTTGAAACAGAAACAGATTCACAGACATAGAGAACAGACTTGTGGTTGCCAAGGGAGAGTGGGTGTGGGGGAGGGATGTATTGGGAGTTTGGGATTAGCAGATGCAAACTACTATATACAGAATGGATAAACAACAAGGTCCTATTGTGTAGCATAGGGAACTATATTCAATATCCTGTGACAAACCATAATGGAAAAGAATATTAAAAAGAATATATATATATATATATATATATATATATATACACAACTGAATCACTTTGCTGTACAGCAGAAATTGACACAACAATGTAAATCAACTATATTTCAATAAACTTTTTAAAAAAACGATCTTCCACATCTAAATGCAATATTGCATCAATTCAATGGGATACCATGCCCTATACAAAGAAAGAAAAAACTCTTATAAATGCATATAAAATTATCTCTAAGGTGTACTGTTTAGGAAAAATCACAGTGTATAATAAAATAAAATAAGAACAACAGTTTTTAAAAGTAGTGTGTCAGGAGGGACATACAGGTATTGACTCGTTCATTGTAAAAACCATGTGGCTTGACTCAAGTGATCTGGAAGGATATGCAAGAAAATGGTAACACTAGTTAACTCCTGGGATGCTGGAGCTGGATGACTATGGAATGGTTATAGAATGGATACTTTTCACTGAACATTTGCTTATGCCTTTGTAAAAATGTGAATCATGTTAGTGAATTATTCATTCAAAAATAATTGAAACTAAAACTGAATAAATATTTAAGACTTGAAGTAGTCTTGTGAATCTTAGTACTGGTATATTTTATTGTATCATCATAGTAATCCTAGGAAAGTATAGACGACATTTGAAATCACATATTTCATAGACCTTCTCATATAGTTGTCACAACTGACTATAGCAGCTGAGTAGAATGCGAAACTGCAGGAGCATCCTTCAGAAATTACATCTAGCTTTAAAGTTTTAAAATCCAACATTAACTCTTAATCATTGCACATAATATTTTTCATTCTATAAGCACTGGAGAAAGGTAGAATTGAAATTAAAGAAATTAAAGAAAAACAAACAGAAAATTTACCCTTTGCAAAAGCAATCATTTTCATTCTAGTTGGAAACTAGACAATAAGCTATATTAATGTACATTTTATTGGACAGCCCCTCTAAGATTATGTGGTTCTCTCAAGCACACACCATCTCTTACTTATCCTTGTAGCACCCAGTAACTAGAAGAGTGATTTTTAAGTTATGGTCTATGGGCCCTGCGGTGCTTCAGATATTCTGCAAATATTTGATTTTATTTACTTCTTTTTAAATACATATATAGCTTAAACTATGTGTGTGTATACACACACACACATATATATATGTGTGTGTTATATACATAATATATAAAATATATATTATATATATAAACACATTTTATTTAATGTTTTATACCCAAATTGGAGACTTTGGAGACAATGAAAATATTAATCTCTGGGGACTTGTCTGGTGGTCCAGTGGTTAAGACTCCATGCTTCCACTGCTCGGGGCATGGATTCGATCCCTGGTCTGGGAACTAAGATGCCACATGCTGCACGGTGCAGCCAAAAAAAAAAAGAAAAAGAAAGAAAATATTAACTTCTATGGCTTGGCCAGCTTATTTTTATATAAATCTAGGAAAAAATCTTCTCTATGCATATATTAGAACTTTTTGAAAATGTCAATGCTTAGGAAGGTCAAAACTTTACAACTGGTGTTTTTCTAAAATTCAGAACTGGACATATCCATGGTATGTAAAATTCTACGGAAGATTCATTCTGTTCTGCTGCTCTCCAAGCTGGATGGGCAATTTCAAACTGATTCTATCTAGTCGATCTTGGGTCAAGGAAAATATTTAACTTCAAGTCACTTCAACCCTTAAAGTGGCTAAAGTCTTCACCCTTTGGGGAGTGTGTGCATTACAGGTATCCTGGGTCACTGTCAGGCAGAAGATTATCTGATGGGGGGCTAAGCAGAACTTCAAGGTACAGAGGATGTTACTCCAAAGTGGATAAATGTTGGAGAACTGACTGTTTTGGCGGCTGGTTTTGACCAGCGACAACAATAGAACAACATGGAACTCATCCAGGTTCCATGAAGCTTCCTGATGCTAGAACATATGAGGGAGACCTGCTTTGGCTGGTTGGTGTGAGGGGGTGGAGCATGACATTCCTTCTCTTACCTCTTCCCTAGTTATGAATAATTACCTCCTAAAGGTAGGGAAATTTGCTCTTCAGCTATGCATCCATGTCTTTACATACTTTTGCACCTCTCCTCCCCCTCAAAACTAGCATACAGGCAAAAAAGCAAAATATCCTTGAGTTACAAGTTAAATAAGGCTGTGAGCCCTAATTGAGGAATTTCAGGGGAAGGAAGATATAATTAATACTCAGAAATGCATGTGCCATGCTCAGATAAATGTCAATAAAGCTTTAGGATATCTGCCTACTTTTCTCGAATCATAATAATCACATGTGTGGAGACCAGTGAACTTCCAACAGGAAGCATCATGAGAGTATCATAGTTTTATCACTTACTGTAAACGTGGTATGTTTCTTGTCTGTTATATTCATGATAAATAAGGTAAGTAATTGTTAGATATTGTTAGTGATGTAGTTATAAAATGAAGTTATTCTCTTATTCCTATTAACCACAGTTATTTTGAGGTTGCAAATCATGCTGTTTCTCTTTTTGCTTTATTTTTAACTATTACCATTTGCAACTATTTTTCCTTTTTCCCCAGCTTTACTGAAGTAAAATTGACAAATAAAATTGCAATATATTTAAAGTGTACAATGTGATGATGTGATGTATGTATACATTGTGGAAGGATTCCCACAAAAAGTTAATTAACACAACACTTCACATAGTTACCTTTTTTCTGATAAGAATGCTTAAGATCTACTCTCTGCAAATTTCAATTATATAATAGAGTGTTATCAGCTGTTACCAGTATTATACCCACTGTGCTGTACATTAGATTCTCAGAACTTATTCATCTTATAATTGAAAGTTTGTATCCTTTGAACAACCTCTCCCCATTTCCCCACCGCACCCCAACACTGACAACCACCATTCTATTCTCTCTATGAATTTGACGCGTTTTTTTTTTTTTTAGTTTTCACCTCTAAGTGATACCAGGAAGTATATCTTTCTCGGTGTGGCTTATTTCACTTAGCCTAAGGCTCACCAGGTTTATCCCTGTCATTGCAAATGGCAGGATTTCCTTTTTTATTAAGGCTGAATAATATTCCATTATATATATATATATATATATATATATACACACCACATCTTTATCCATTTATCTTTCAGTAGGCACTTAGGTTGTTTCCATGTTTTGGCTATTGTAAACAATGCTGCAATGAACGTAGAAGTACAGACATCTCTTCAAGATAGTGATTTCCTTTCCTTTGGATATATAGCCAGAAGTGGGATTGCTGAGTCATATGGTAGTTCTATTTTTAATTTCTTGTAGAACCTCCATATTGTTTTCCATACTGACTGTACTAGTTTACATTCTCACCAGTGGTGTACAAGGGTTCCTTTTTGCCACATCCTCACCAGCATTAATCTTGTCCTTTTGATAACAGATATCCTAACAGGTATTAGTTGATATCCGACTGTTTGATTTGCATTTCCCTGATGATTAGTGATGTTGAGCACTTTTCATGTACTCGGTGGTTATTTGTATGTATTATTGAAAAAATGTATATTCAGGTCATTTGCTCATTTTTTAATTGGGTTGTTTGGTTTTTTGCTATGTAGTTGTATGAGTTCCTTGGATATTTCGGGTGTTAACCTCTTATCAGATATGTGCTTTGAAAATATTCTCTCCCATTCAATAGGTCACCTTTTCATTTTGCTGATGGTTTCTTTTGCTGTACAGGAGTGTTTAAGTTTGAGGTAGTCCAACTTGTTTATTTTTGCTTTTAGTGTCAACTCCAAAAAATTATTGCCGAGACCAATGTCAAGAAGCTTATTCCATATGTTTTCTTCTAAGAGTTTTATGGTTTCTGGTGTTACATTCAAGTCTTTAATCCATTTTGAGTTGATTTTTGTGTGTGGTGTAAGATAGGGGTCTAATTTAATTCTTTTGCATGTGGCTATCCAGTTTTCCCAACACCATTTGTTGAAAAGATTATCCTTTCCCCATGGTTGTATACTTGGTGCCTTAAAAGTTGAGGCACTAGATGTGTGACCTAGACCCTCAGCTCCTCAGGGAGAGGCTGAGAATTAGGGGTCTGCTCCTGATTGTTGTGCCAGGTGGGGTTTATGGTGAAAATGTGTCTTAGCCTTTCCTACTCCTATGTGTAGCTGTATATTCAGTGTATCCATGGGAAAGTCAGATCTTGCCATCTTGGTGATGTCACTCCAGATACTTGTAAATGTTGACATATGGTATTAATAAACTGGGCTCTATAAATTTTAAATTCTCATAAAGGAAATAACTTTCTCAGGTTATTTCACAACTGTCATTCATTCATTCAATGAATATTATTGCTGCATATTAATTAAAAAAACACTCCTACTGTCATGAAATTTACAGTCTAGCACAGGTAGACAGACAATATTAATGTAATAAATAAGTAAATTACATAATATTTTAGAGGGTGCATAGTACTATGGAAAAATTAAAATTAGAGCAGGTAAAGGGAGATTGGGAGTACAGGCAACATAAGATTGCTTGCAATTTTAAACAAGACAGTCAGAGTAGACTTCACTGAGAATGTGTTATCTGAGAAAACACTTGAAAAAGATAAGGTAGGTGCCACATACGTATGTGGGGAATGAGTGTTCAAGATGAAGGGAACAACTAGTGCAAAGGCTCTTGAGACAGGAGCACCCCTGATGTGTGGGAGGAATATTAAGACAGTCAGTGTGTCTGAAACAGGGTGACCAAAGAGACAGGGACTAGAAGGAGAGGAAGTCAGACAGGTAATGACAGCACATAATATAGCATCCCATTGGCCATTGAAAGGATTTCAAGTTTCACCCTGAGTGAAATGGAAAGGCAATGTAGGGTTTTGAGCAGAAAATATAGCAAACTTAATATTACTCATTCACAATAAATATTATATAATAGTATATGTAATAGCAAATTATGCGGTTCTATATGAATAAAATGCCTTATAAAATTCTTCCTCTAAAATTTTAAATTCTGGGGAGCTTTTATTCTAGACACTATTATAAAAACTATTGAGTAGTCACTGTGTTCTAGGTGATGTTCATTAATTAATTCAACAAATATTTATTACGTGCCTACTGTGTGTCAGGTGCTACTCAGGCCCAAAGATAGGCATCATGGACATAAACACAAAAGTGTATAAAGCGCACAGGGGTGGGGAGAGGGAAGGATGCTCCAGAAAAGCATCAAGGTTTAAATTCCAGTTTCACCATTTACTAGCTGTGTGACCTTGGCTAAGTTCCTTAACCATTTTCAGATCCAGTTTTCTCATATGTAAAAGAGAGTAATAAAAATATTTCTTACACTATAGGGTTTTGTCAACATTATTCTGGTTGCTATACGGAAAGCAGCTATTAGGGAGAGTTGTTAGGAGATATTGCAGTTGCTTAAGGGAGAGTCCAGGGTAGTGGTAGAAGTGGTGAGAAATCATCAAATTCAGGACATATTTTGGAATTAAAACCAACATGACTTGATTGATGGATTTGATGTGGCATGTAAGGGAAAGCAATGAATCAAGGATAATTGCTATGTTTTGGCCAAAGCTACTGAGTAAATGATGGGTCCATTTCATTGGGTTGTTGAGACTGGAGATTTGGGAGAAGGAACTGAGTTCTATTTTGGATATGTTATATCTCAGTTACCTGTTAGGCATCCAAGAAGATTTCAAGTAGGCATTTGGATATATAAATTTAAACTCAAAGGAGAAGCCAAGGCTGAAGATTTAAATATGGGATATGCCAGATGGTAATTATACCATGAGATAAAATTAATTGCTTAGATAGAGAAAAAGAAGAAGACCAAGGACTGAGCTCTGCGTTACACCAATAATCCAAGCTCAGATATAAGGGGGGAGTCAGCAGAGGAAAGAGAAGTGGTCGATGAAGTAGGAGGAAAACTAGAAGAGTGTGATGTCCCATAAAAAACATTAAGGATAAAGAAATGAACAGTTATCTCAAATCCCCCTGAAATTTTCAGGAAAATGAGGCCCGAGATTTGACCATTAGTTTTGAAAAGATGGGGTCATTGTTGATTAGTAGTACTTCCAGTGGAGTCATGTGGCTATCAGCCTGACTGAAGAGAGAACTGGAGCGGGAGTTAAGAAGTAAATGTGGAATAATAAGTAAAGACAACTCTTTTTTCCTGAATTTTGCTATAAAGGGGAGCCAAGAAATGACGCTGTAGCTAGAAGTCTTGGGCCAAGTGAGACTTTTTAAAGATAGTGGTGATATTTATATTCTGATGCGAATGATCCAAAAGAAAGGCAAAAACGAATGGTGCAGGAGAAAGGATCTAAATGAAGGAGAAAATCCTTGAATAGGCCAGATGTTATGGGATCCAGCACACAAGTTGAAGAATAGTCTTTAGACAGGAGCTAGGATAGTTCAGCCACTGAATAAGAGAATGCAAAGTTTAAGAACAGGTGAAGACAAGATGGTAATTTTGGGGTTGGAAAGATGAGGTAGTTGTCTTCTGATTGCTTCTATATCCTGAGTGAAGTAAGAATCACGGCCATAGCTTAGAATGATGGGGAAGAGGGAAGTATTTGTTCTGATTTCCTGATATTTTTTTCTTCTTGGAATCTTTGGCCACTTCATACGCATGTGGCCTGAGCAATCATACAGGACCCTGCACCCAGAAGGAATCCACACTTGGTTTAATGCTCTGCTGCTGCAGTCTTGAAATTCTTAATAATTTTTTAACAAGGAGTCCCGTAAGTATTTTGATTTTTCACTGAGCTGCAGAAATTAAATAGCTATCCTTGCTGGGAGCTTTTGAATCTTTGTCACCAGTGTTCTAGAATTTCACGAAGTATCATGGTATGAGTTTTTTTCAGCCATTGAACTGGATCATAATTTGGCCTTTTCAAAACAGTAATTAGAGTTGACTCTTCAAGAACACAGGGGTCAGGGATGCTGATCTTTGGCAAAAATCTGTGTATAACTTTACAGTCGTTTCTTTTTATCCGTGGTTCCTCATCTGCACATGGACATCAACCAACCATGGATCGTGTAGTATTGTACCATCACTACTGAAAAAAATCATATGTAAGTGGACCTGCACAGTTCTAACCTGTATTCTTCGAGGGTCAGTTACAATGTCCTTCAGGTCTAAGGAACTTCCTTGCATTGCTTCAGTGACAATTTCCTCTTTTCCTTTTTCCCTTTATGCAAATCTTATAGTTTGAATATTGAACGTCTTGTACAAATGCTCTAGTTTTCTCATCATTTCCCTCCCATTGTATGTCCTTGTAGTTTTGTTCTACTTTATGGGCTACTTCCTCAACTTTGTTTTCCAATCCAAATTCTGGTTTTTCTTTTTCCTTCTATCATATTTTAAATTTATTTCTAGTTTTTCAGTTCATGTTTTGATAGTCTCTTGTTTCATAGTCTCTGTGTTATCTTTTCTAACTATAGATTTTTGCTTTGTTTTGTTTTCTTCTGCTACTGGTATTTTCTGTATCCTCTGATTGTGTTTGTTTGTTTGTTTGTTTTCTCATCTCCCATGTAAGAGACTCCTCTCAAATGTCTAGTGAATTTTGGTTTTCCATACATATTTTAAAATTAGACAATAAATATTATTTGGAGATTTTGTAGTCTTTGTGGAAAGTATTGACTCTGCACTTTGCTTCAGGGTGATCATATAATCCAGACATTTTGTTGTCCTTTACTCTTGGGTCTGTTTGCTTCTTCAGAGAGAAATTTTCCTAATTTCCTGCTTAGATATGGAAGTTTGGCAACCAGTCTTCTGGCCATCAGTGGAGAAAAGGGAGTTGGGAATCTCACTACTTAAAATGCTGACTTTCATTTATGTTCCCTATTTTCAATACGGCATCTCATCCTTGCTTCTATCTGAGTTCAGAGATTTTCTGGTTCAGCAACTTTATTGACTAAATTTTCAGTAATTTAGTATAATAAGGGAAGGTTTGTCACCTGGATGCATAGAGAGAAGGGGGATCTGAAGAGATAAGTGCTCGCTAATTTCATTTAATTCTTCAGTTAAACCAACCATCTTTCATATCTACCTTTAAAGTTACTAGTTTCTTCCATTTATGATGATAGTCTAAATTCTGTGGCATATATCAGCTTGATTTTTATTGGCCTGTATACAAGTTTGCTGGGGCTGCTGTAACAAAATACCAAAAAGTGGGTAACTTAAAGCAAGTAAAATTTATTGTCTCACAGTTCTGGAGGAGGACAGAAGTCCAAACTTAATGTATCAGCAGGGTCATGCTCTCCAAGAAGGCACTAGGAAAAGATCTGTTCCAGGCTTCTCTCCTAGCTTCTGGTAGCCTCAGCAATTCCTTGGCTTGTAGATATATTACTCTAGTTCTCTACATTCCCCAAGACATTCTCCCTATGTGTTTTCCCTCTGTATGTGTATGCCTTTGTGTTCAAATTTCTCTTTTTTATAAGGACACCAGTCATGTCAGATTAGGGTCCATACTAATGACCTCCTCCTAATTTGGTTAAATCTGCAAAGATCCTATTTCAAAATATGATCACATTCTGAGGTATTAGGGGTTAGGACTTCAAGATGTCATTTATTTATTTATTTATGGCTGCATTGGGTCTTCGCTGTGGCGCGCAGGCTTTTCTCTAAGTGGCGAGGGGGGGCTACTCCTCCTTGTGGTGCGTGGGCTTCTCATTGCGGTGGCTTCTCTTGTTGCAGAGCATGGGCTCTAGGCACAAGGGCTTCAGTAGTTGTGGCATGCAGGCTCAGTAGTTGTGGCGCACGGGCTTAGTTGCTCTGCGGCATGTGGGATCTTCCCAGACCAGTGATCGAACCCGTATCTCCTGCATTGGCAGGCGGATTCTTAACCACTGAGCCACCAGGGAAGCCCCAATATGTCATTTTTTTTAACAGACACAGTTCAACGCTTAACAGCCTCTCTCCCCATTTTTCTTAAATTTCAGCTTTTGCCCGTCTGTTAAATGTTACATCTTTTCTATCCACTTTCCAGATCTCAAAATTTTGTTGCCTATTTCTTATGCACTGTTACTTACTTCCCAGTTCTCTTTGTCCTTATGAATTTATGTTTTTGTTATTTCTTTACTGTTTTGATAGAGTAGAGATAAATGTGTGTGCTCAATATTCTACATGTAACCAGAATCTCCAGAATAATCTTTTTGAAACTTAAATCATATTATATTGTTAGCCAGCTTACACCACCCAAAGGCTTCTTGTGACACTGTGACTTATCATACTCCACAAGGATCAGCCCCAGACTAATCCTCCCGAGGCATCTCCTACCACTCTCCCCTCACATGCTCCACTCCAGCCATACAGTGTCCTTGCTATTCTTCAAAATGGCCAAGCATGTTCCCACCTCCAGCTCATTCCCACCTCCCACCTCCTTTAGATTTGCTCATTTCTCTTCTTTCAGATATTCACAAGGCTTGCTCCATCACAGGACATTTCTATTATTCAAGTCTCCTTCTGAGAAATAAACTCTCCTGGACCACTGTCTCAGTTTGGTTTCTCCCAAAACAGATTCTGAGACCAAGACCGGATGCACAGAGTTTATTTGGAAGGTGATCCCTGAAGGCAGAGTGAGGAAATCAGAAAGTAGACAGGGAAGAGTGAAAAACCAGTGAAATTCCACCAACCCCCTAAAAATAGTAGTTAGGTGTTTTAGGCCAACTAGGAAAAAATGTTTGCATGTGGAAATGCACAAGAAAAAACTTTCCTGGCAAATTAGAGAATTGCCAAATTAAAAGACACATGGTTTATATTGTTAAGTGCTTTACATTAAAAATATGTTTCATTTCATTCTTAATAGTAAGCCCTATTTTATAATTATCTTCTCACTTTGGTTTAATAACTTTCACTTAAAATGCTTTCATGTTTAAAACTTAATCCTTTCAGTGACCAATTTATAACTGACTCACAGTTAAAGTATTGAAAATTTAACTTTTCCTTTTGGATTTTCTCACTTGAAAGTATAATGCATGTTATGACATTAAGTAAAGTCAGAATGGAAATTATATGTGTACTGTGAGTATAATTATGTGTTTTTTTTAAGTAGATATATGGGGGGAGAGAGTGTAAACTAGAAAGCAAAGGAGTGATGTGATTACATTTCTAGAACTGAACCATAATTTTTCTCCCATTGAAGTATCCAGATATTCTATAATGTAGTTATAGCACTTCTATAGAAAAATTATATATTCTAAGGATTTTCTTTATATAAATTCCTAATATCTTGTTTTTCATTTTATCTGTTGTCTCATCAATTTACAAATTATTTCCAATGTTTACCCAGTTACACTGTGTATACCAAGAGCTCCAGATGGCTTCTTACAACAAAGTTAAAGCAATCTTGTTTCTATTAAACACACTCCATGAAAATTTTCAAAAGATAAATGATGCAAATGCATTTTGACAGGGCGACCAAACACTAGAATACTTAAATCTCTCATTTGCTCTTTGGGGTATGTGGGAAGGCTCTGCAACATTATTTAAACGGTGACAAAATTCTGTCGAATATACAAAGGGGATTGAACAGGGAGTTAGGGAGCCTGAGTTCTAATCTCTGGTCTGCTTTAAACTGCTCTGCAATTTGATGGTTTTCTAACCTATCTGATCCTCAGTCATCATCTGTAAAACCTGAAGATTACCAGTCTCTCCCACATCACAGTGCTGGTAGGCAGACAAAGTTAGAGTACATTAATGTTACTTTAACTTAATTGGTTGTGAATCACAATCCAAAGGCAACTGAAATTATAATTGTGGCAAGTGTCTGATTAGCAGCAGTATTAAACAGGCCTAATTTAATTCTACAAGCTTAATGCAAATCAGAGTTTGAGAGGAAAAAGAACAAGTTTAGCAAGAAAGCAATAAAAAGAAGAAAATAAGTTGGAAAATACCAGAGTACTCAAAAGAAAGGCATGGAATTTTCAGAAACATTATCTTTAATTAACCAAAAAGTTCTACATTAATTACTATTAGTAAATTATGTTTCCCCAGATGTCTGGTCCTTTATTAAATGGTTGCCCCTAAAGGTGGTTTCAATTTGTGTGCTCTGCTATCTTCTTCCAGCAATGCATGCACACGTAGCCTTTTGGTTCATGGATAACAGTCCTGTTTGCAAACCCCTTTGGCCTATTTCAGGTGCTCAGATCAAGTTTGTGGAACAGAACTGAATTAATTACACAGGTCTTTGACTGCTACTTAGCATATAGGCTTGTGCAAAGAAAGCTACCCAGTTTCAATAGGGGCCAGGAGTCCAACAGAATTAATGCTGCTTCTTGCAGAGTTACTTAAATGCCTAATGCATTTTAAATGATCCATAAGTTATAAGGCAAGAAATTTACAAGTAATGTATTCATATAAAAGAAAAAATAACACTGTAAAAATTTTTTTTCTTTGACTTCTAGGAATCAAAAATCTCTCAAGGTGAGTATAACTCATGCACTTATGATATAAAAATATCTTATTTCCCTAATTCTTAGATACCTTAGAAAGAACTTAAAGGTAAAAATATTACACATCTAAAGAGTATTTTTGCATTGCCTTTGTACACCATTAAGCAACTTGAATTATTTTGTCAGCCAGCTAATATTTTAACCACCTGTGGCTTTCTTGGTGTTTATCCAAATATTTGTTTTTTCACGTAATGTTCACTCCATGGCCATGGTAGCTTTTAAACATTAAGTTCTTCTACCTTTGGACTTCAGGGCATTAATAGATGATAGGCATTTCTGCTGTGTTTTCTATGAGGGGAAAATTATTCCACAGTGGTTGGTATGTATAATTATAATAAAAAACTAGCATTTACTGAGCCCTTATCATGTGCCAAGAACTGACTTTTACAAGTATTATTTCACTTAACCCTCACAGCAAAGAAAGGAAATTGAGGCTTAGAGGAGTTAGGTAAATTACCCAAGGCCATAGCCCCTGTTAGTAAGTTAGTTAGAATTCAAATGGAGATCTGACTTAAGCACCATGCTGTTAGTTCAAGAGCAGTTCACTAAATCTTGCAGCAAATTCAGTTTTAAGAATATAATATATACTAAGAAAGACTTGAATAGTATAGCCTTTCTAATCCTTCTATATATAATCATTATTTTACCTGTGCCTAGAGCTATAACAAAAGAAGGAAGAGGAAGAGGCGGAGGAGAGAAAAGTGGGGAGGGCCGGCGGCGGGGAATAATTTTTTAATTTTTCTCCACTGGAAAATAAAAGTTAAATTCCAAAAATGGATGATTTGGATCATATTAGTTGGTTCTCAAACGATTAGCTCTCAACTCCAAATCCATTCTTCTTTTCTGTATTTTGTAAAGCTGGGACTGAGACTCTGAAAATTGCATTTCTCTCTCGTCAACTAATTCCTGCTAAAATCTGCCAAAGGGAGCATTAGAAGGAAATTAGAAAGCAGAAGGAGGTCTAATATATGTAATGTGGATAAGAGCAGAAGTTGCTGGAATATGAAAGATGCAACAGATAAATTCATTAAACACAAAACATGGTTCTTTAACAATATTAACAAAATGTCCGAATCTCTGACATAATTGATCAAGAAAAAAGAGAAAGTGAATGTCAAATCTTTATGTAGCATACCTTAAACTAAAATAATATTGTATGTCAACTATATTTCAATTAAAGAGAGAGACAGAGAGAGCAAAAAAATATGAATTTAAAAAAGAACACATAACCAAAGTTAAAACAGAGATTAAAATAATAATAATGGAGATTTCTGACTTTGGGCATGACAGACCAGGTGATTTAGCTCTTAATCAACAAAAACTCTAACCTCAGTGGAAAATGGACAAAGGGAAAATATGAGATCATCAGAACATATGATAGAAAACTTCGAACATACACAGAATAGAAGAATAGTATGGGACCTAGACTTCTGAGCAGTGGGTAGCCTACAGCTTCTCATATTTCTGAAGCAGCACAATAATGTTACTTCTGGGAATATATAAAGAAAGTGGGAACTGGAACGGATTGCTGTTGTCAGGATAAAAGGCCACTGCTATAGCAAAGCTGCCATGAGCAGCCAGCTAACAAGAAGGAGCAAGCAAAATTATAAAATATCAAAAATATATCATTCACAGTGATAGTGAAAGCATGTGACATTTGTGTACAATAGTGTACAAACTTTCTGAATACAATATGGCAATATGAATCAAGAAACATAAAAATATTCACACCGGAGGCTTCCTTGGTGGCGCAGTGGTTGAGAGTCCGCCTGCCGATGCAGAGGACACGGGTTCGTGCTCCGGTCCGGGAAGATCCCACATGCCGCGGAGCGGCTGGGCCCGTGAGCCATGGCCGCTGAGCCTGCGCGTCCGGAGCCTGTGCTCCGCAACGAGAGAGGCCACAACAGTGAGAGGCCCGCGTACCGCAAAAAAAAAAAAAAAAATTCACACCGTTTGACGTGGTAATCCATACTTTGCAGTTTATCTAAAGACAGGATTCAGAGATGTGCCCCAAAATTTATGTTCATGATGGTTCAAAACAGTATTAAAACTTAACTACATGAACATACATGTCCTATGCAGATAGGGTCCTCCTTTTCACCAGAGTTACACGAATACTTGCATAAGTAAATTACATTTACATAGAATGTCTTTAGCCCAGCTTTTAATTAAGAAATCCAAAAACACTAAAATTCCTGGCTCCCTCCCAAAATCAGTCAAATAAAATGGTATCACAATGGTCATTCCAAATGCAAGATGATAAAAATAGTTCCAGAGATTGATCCAGCAATTTGTATTTCACAAAATATCCATTTTAAGCAGCCTAATAAAGTATAATTAAGAATTAGAAGGTGATAACTGGTTAGAATAGCCATCGTTAAAAAGTCCACAAACAATAAATGCTAGAGAGGATGTGGAGAAAAGGGAACCCTCTTACACTGTTGGTGGGAATGTAAATTGGTACAGCCACTATGGAGAACAGTATGGAGGTTCCTTAAGAAAATAAAAATAGAATTACCATATGATCCAGCAATCCCACTCCTGGGCTTATATCTGGAAAAGGCGAAAACTCTAAATCAAAAATATACATGCACCCCAATGTTCACTGCAGCAGTACTTACAAAAGCCAAGACATGGAAGCAACCTAAATACTCATCAACAAATGAATGGATCGGAAGATGTGGCATATGTACACAATGGAACATTACTCACCCATAAAAAAGAATGAAATAATGCCATTGGCAACAACATGGATGGACCTAGAGATTATCATTCTAAGTGAAGTAAGTCAGACAGAGAAAGACAAATACCATATGATACAACTTCTATGTGGAATCTTAAAAATGATACAAATGGACTTATTTAGAAAACAGAAACAGACTCACAGTCACAGAGAACAAACTTAGAGTTACCAAAGAGGAAAGGGGGGGTATAAATTAGGAGTTTGGGATTAGCAGATACATACCACTGTACATACAACAGATGAACAACAAGGTTCTATTGTATGGCACAGGGTACTATATTCAATATCTTCTAATAACATATAATGAAAAAGAATATATATATATATATATATATATATACACACATATATATGTGTGTGTGTAACTGAATCACTTTGCTGTATAGCAGAAACTAACACAACATTGTAAATTAACTATACTTCAATTAAAAAACTAAAAATTTAAATGAATGAATAAAAACAATGGGAAATATTCAAGTAGTTGCTCCTAGTAAACAGGATCATGACTTAATATTGTTCTGCTTTATATTTTTCTGTACTTAATAATAATCTATTACGTTTTCTTTTTTATTGTACTAAAATGCACATAACATAAAATTTATCATCTTAACCATTAAAAAAAATAATTAGGAAGGTGAAATTGGAAAAGCAGCAGGAAAAGAAAACGCATAGTCACATAATCAACCATAGATCTTAGACTAAAGATCTAAGAATTAAATAAATACAGGGAAAAAAGAGAAACTAAATAATTAAACTTGACCAAGGAGTCTGCCTAAATCACCTCCTCCAGGAAACCTTCCCAGACAATTTGTAATTTGAGGTAGTGACCTTGTGAGTTCCCATTGCCCTTGTGCTTTCCCCTAATTCATCATGCTTACAGTGCTCATAAGGTGATGGTTTATTTATTTCTCTTAACCCCCATCCAATGGTGTGACCCTGAGATTGAACACTGTGTCTTTATTTCTGTGCTACCAATACCTGCCCAAAGAAGAATTTGATAAATGTTGACTGAATGAACTGGGGATAGAAAAAGTAGGGAGAGAGGATACTTTTTCATGAGAAGAGGACTGATTTACAGAAATGATAACAAAGTTTAGGGATAAATTCATATTTCTTTTAATAAAAAATATGAATTGCTAGGTTTCTCGGTTTATGAACAAGTTAAGGCCTGTGCTGAGTTTCTTCCGCTTGCTTCTCCAGATCCACACTATGCCCTTCTCCACCCTCATCTGTGTCACACGAGACTGACATGCGTGAACTGCAGCAGCTGAATTGCTTGTCCTCTAGATTCCAGGGGATTCTGTCAATAGAAAGCCCTGGTGGCAGATTGGGGTTGGTAAGAGAATGAGGTGAGGATATTAATTTCCCAGGCTCCCTGCCTGCTGGTCACCATGAATGGGCTGTATCTCTCTGTAGAAGCTTTAGCCCTGGTCAGGCAGTCCTCTCCCTATAGCTGCCCTGTCTCATTCCTGGTATCTGCTCCCTTTTCTTGCTTCTTGAAGCCTAGGAGAAGTACCATCCCCCCATTTTGCTAAACCAGGGATAGTTTGCTTTTCTAAACTCTCCCCACACCTTTGTAAGCAGTCCTATTCTCAATTGCCTACTTTGAGGTGTCTGCTGATTCTTGCCAGGACCGTGACTATTCAAAGGCCTTAGTTCACAATTCTCCACAAGATTTCAAAAAAGGGACAAACTTTATGGTTGACATTAAGATCGTCTAATGAGTTTGGGGACTTTTTTTAATCCAAAGATATAATAATAAATATCAAGAGGATTTTTTGAGGCAGTGTTAATTAGCAGAGGAGTTTTACTGTGGGCAATAGTTAATCCAGCTGGGAATTACTAATATAAACTATAGTTAGAAAATAGCAGAAAACAATCTATCGGTTATAATCCAGGAAAATCATCATTATTACCAAGATACCATTATAAAAATGATGCAATTTAATCTTGAAATTTTGAAGAATAACTAAGAATCACTATACAATAAATTCTCCATTATGCTATCCATTTTTATATCTCATACTCTCAGTGCTTAGAAACAGCACCTTGTACATAGAAACTGAGAAATCATTTATTGGATGAATTAATCAGAAACAACACTGAAAACAAAACAGGAAATGTCACCTTACACTTGCATAAAGGGGAAAATTCCACACTGGAAATATTGAGGCATTCTGGTAATTACCTAACAATAAAAACATAATGGACCTGAAAATGGACCCTGAAAATAGTAAATACTCATGAACAAATAAATGAAAATGATTGACTGGATTTGTACGAACAATAGATGTCATTTGTTAGACATCTATACCCTGTTAAGTAATTCACGTATGTTAGCTTCAATTGTCACATTACTGCCCAGTGGAAGTGGTCAAGGAAGCCTTCTAGGAGGTAAAATTTGTGTTGACTCAGAAAGGTGGAGCAGGAATCATCCATGAAGATGAAAGGACAAAGAATGTTTTAGGTAGAATGCCATCATACACAAAATCACAGAGACAAAGAGAGTAGGATGCATTTCAGGAACTTCATATATTTCAGTAATGAAGAAAGGGTGAAGACTGGAGACAAAGTGGGATTTTATCATGAGGACCACAGGGATCCATTATTTCTACATAGCAGGGTCATTATCTAATGTTTGTTTTAGGCTTGTGTATGGAGCAGCAGTGAAAAGATGATTGTTATAAAGATTAAATAAATAGTAAAGGTAACTAATCAGTGTACTATAAAGCACTGTCCAGACACTAGTTATTTTTCTCAGGTGGTTGCTATACTACTTTCTGCCCTCTGCCCAACTGTACCAGCGTACTTTCTCAATCTCACCTATGGCTCTGTGCCCCATTAGCTGTTCAGTCTGTCAGGCAGTCACCCAATGGCGTTCAGACCTACCACAGTCTCCTGAAGCTGTGTATCCTTTATCTGACGTGTTGCTCTACAACACTCACTGGGATGAGAGTGCCACCTCGTGTTGCATCGCTGACTGTTCAAAATCCCCAACAGGCTTTCTTTTCACTTGAACTTCTTGTGGATAAGGCTACTGAAGCTTCCTCCCAGGAGTAATTTGGAAAACAAAATTGCTAACAAATAGTTTCCCAAAAATAACAGAAAAAGAGCCCAAGACCTTTTCAATACAGTAATAGTGTTAATGCCTGAATTTAGTAGATTTGTCCCTACATGCTGGAAAATGCTTAACCTATGTCCTTTGAACTCTTGCTATATTTGTTTTTTAAAGATTTATGGGTTTTTTAAAAAATTATGTTTTAAAATACAGCTGAAATTATGATCTGAGAGCTGACATAGGTTAAGTAGAAACCTACCCTGCTCTCTCTCACAGAGGCCCATACTCAATAATAAGTTCTGAGAAGGGATTCCAAGAGGTTGTTTGAAAGTACATTCCTTGATGCCCGCAAAAGAGGCTACAAGCCTTTGCAGGCAGACCAACTATTTAAACTATTTTAAAAGAATTATTAGAGAAAAAAATTTTCTTAAATTCCTGGAGAATGACCATGCCTAGATTCTTTTTGCCTCCTCCTCCCCACAGTTCTCCACAGGCACTTTTGCTTTACTTTTCTCCTCTTCTGGAGAAATGAGCTCCCATTTTTTTCTCATATTTGTTGAAAAATGAGCTCCCAACATCTGGGAGCTTATTTTTATTTTCTTAATCAAAGTATAAACCAATATACTGTCACTGTACACACATGATAAACATGTAATGCAAATTGACATTCTGTCCAAGAAAATAAAGCCTATATTTACTGAGCATTTTCTATATATTAACTCATTTAATCCTCACAAAAATCTACTAATGTAAGTATTATTGTTCCCATCTTAAGATTGAAAACTGAAGCTCAGAGAGGATTATACAAGTTTCCACATCGGGAAGTGGTACAATCATTTCAAATCCAGGTCCCTCTGATTCTAAACTCCTATGCCCATAATCATTATGCTTTATTGCCTCTAACCATAAAACTCCATAATTATAAGGATATACTAGTGCTGACTACCTCTTAAGTACAACCCAAGATAAACAAATTATGTAAATGTCAAAACTAATATAAATTTGGAAGTAAGATGATCATTCCAAACTTACCACAGGACTTCCCTGGTGACACAGTGATTAAGAATCCGCCTGCCAATGCAGAGGACACAGGTTCGAGCTCTGGTCTGGGAAGATCCCACATGCCACGGAATAACTAAGTCTGCGAGCCACAACTACCAAGCCTGCGCTCTAGAGCCCATGAGCCACAACTCTGAAGCCTGTGCGCCTAGAGCCCATGCTCTGCAACAAGAGAAGCCACCGCAATGAGAAGCCCACACACTGCAACGAAGAGCGGCCCCCGCTAGCCAAAACTAGAGAAAGCCCGTGCACAGCAAAGAAGACTCAACACAGCCAAAATTTAATTAATTAATTAATTAAAAAAAAAACTTACCACAAAGTTTCAGTATCAGGACTATGTGGTACTGGCATAAAGGTAAATATATAAATTAAGGTAATAGAAATGAGAGTCCAGAAATGAAGCCACACAGCCATGATCAACAGATTTTAGGCAAGGGTGCCAAGACCACTAATAGGGAAAGAACAATATTATAAACAAATAGTGCTGGGACAAATGAATAGCTGTATACAAAACAATGAGGTTGGACCCTTACCTCACACTAAACACAAAAACTAACTCAAAATATATCAAAGACCTAAATGTGAGAGCAAAAACTGTTAAATTTTTAGAAGAAAATAGGCAATCGTTTTTGTGCTTTTTTTCTTAAACATCTTTATTAGAGTATAATTTCTTTACAATGGTGTGTTAGTTTCTGCTTTATAACAAAGTGAATCAGTTATACATATACATATGTCCCCATATGTCTTCCCTCTTGCGTCTCCATCCCTCCCACCCTCCCTATCCCGCCCCTCTAGGTGGTCACAAAGCACGGAGCTGATCTCCCTGTGCTATGCGGCTGCTTCCCACTAGCTATCTATTTTACGTTTGGTAGTGTATATATGTCCAAAAAATAGGCAAAATCTTCATGACCTTGGTTTAGGCCATGGTTTCTTCAATACGACACTAAAAGCATAAGTGACAAAAGAAAAAATAGATAAACTGGACTTTATCAAATTAAAAACATTTGTGCTCCAATGGACACCCTTAAGAAAGTAAAAAGTCAACCCACAGAATGAGATAAAATTTTGTAAATCGCATATCTGAGTTGTACTAAGATATAAAAGGAACTATTACAACTTAATAGTAAGAAGATAAATAACCCAATTCTAAAAGAAGCAAAGGATCCAAATAGATGGTTCTCCAAACAAGATATACAAATGGTCAATAAGCATATGAAAAGCTGCTCAATATCATTAGCCAATTGCATTCAGTTATTAGTTCTAATAGTTTTTTGGTGGACACTTTAAGGTTTTCTACGTATAGTATAATGTCATCTTAATTTTTCAAATTCTTGATTGCAGCACTGGCAGTATCTACTTTGATGACCCAGTTCTGCAATATGGATTTGGGTGTAGTTCCTGGAAATTCAGATAAAATCTCTTTTTCAGCACTAGCAATGTATCTCTAAGTAAGCCATTAATATCCTATAGGATAATTCCCTTTTTACATAGTGTGTATTCTGTTGCCTCAAACTGAACCCTGACTAATATACTACCTAATTTACCTTCAAAATCAAACTGGATAAGGACAATACAAGAATGGAAAATTGTATTAGGATGCCATTTATAAGTATAGATGCAAAATCCTAAATAGAAAATTAACAAATCAAATTCAGCACTGAAGAGCTAGAGCTAGAGGTGACCAAGTAGGGTTTATTCCAGGAATTCCAGAATGGTTCAAGCTCAGAAAACCACTTGGTGTGATTTACCACATTAATAGATTAAAAGAATAACATGACTATTTCCATTGAGGAAAAACTGCATTGAAAAAGTCAATATGCATTCATGATTTTTTTTTAAATAGCAAACAAACAATAGAAGAAAATGGGCTTAACTGAAGGTCATTTAATAAAAACCTTCCATAAGCATCATACTTCATGACCAAAAAACTAGAAATATTCTCTTTAGGGTCACAAAACACAGATGCCCACTAAAGCCCCTGCTTTTCAATAATGTACCAGAGCTCTCAGATAATGAAATCAGAAAAGAAAAATAAACAAGAATTATAAAAATTGTGAAGAAAGGATTTCATCAATACTCTTCTTTACTCTCATTGTGCAGCAACAAGCCTATTACCCTTCAAAAATAGAATAAATCATCTCTGCAACATCCAACCACCTTTTTTCCTTCTTTGTCAAGTGGAATGAATTGTGGCCAGTTAACTCTTTCCACCTTCAGTTCAATTAAACTTTACTTTTCCCCCTGGTATAACCATTTATTTTAGATATTAAGACCTCTAAACCATTAAAAATTAGTGTTCTGAAGACAGGATGCAAAAAATGTATAAGTAGGGCATTAGGTATCTTTTTGTGAACCATCACTTATAGTCATTGATTCTCAGACCCATGCATTCTGGCTCTCAGAAAAACTGTACCACGTATTTTTTGCTGGTGTCAAGCATACAATACATTATGCAAAACAACATTCTGACCTCTCAAGATATTGCATTCCCACCTAACACCATAAGTTAGGCTTCAGTAGTAATTTCTAACAACCTATAAGGCAGGTGGTAAGGAATAAACTGTAAACTATAAAATCAATTCCTTGGAGGCAATGCTGTGTGGGATAAAATGACAGTAAATAAGATAGTCAGAAACTCCACGCAATCAGGGTGCTACCAAAATCATGGCAGAGAGAAATACAATCTATATCCTTTCTAGCTACCTGCTCTCCACCTACTCTACTCGTTTATGGTACTATTGCAGGAAGACCCTAAGTGGAGGGCTCTCGGGATTCCTACCTCCTGGTATTCATGCTGTTGTATAATCCTCTCCTCTTGAGTGTGGGCAGAGTCTGTGACTTGGCTCTAGCCAGTAGATTATGGCAAAGGTAATGGAATGGCACTCCTGTGACTACATTATATTATATGGCAAAAGATATCATTTTCATGATTACATCATGTTATAAAAATCTCTACCTTAACACACTGGAGCAATGGACTCTCCTTGCAGGTAGGACTGGCTACATAATTTGTGGGGTCCAGTGCAAAAGCAAAATGTGAGACCCCTTGTTTAAAAATTATTAAGGATTTCAAAACAGCTACAGAAGAGCATTAAACCAAGTGTGGGCCTTCTAAGCACAGGACCTTATGTGACAGCATACAACACAGGCCCAAAAAAGCCAGTTTTGTTTGTGGATTTGATGAAGTAAGTGGCCATGTTCATGAAGACTACATGCCAAGGAAATGTGGATAGCCTCCAGACAATAACCAGCAAAAAGCCAGGGCCTTCAGTCATACAGCCAACAACCCGAATAAGCTTAGAATTGGATTCTTCCCCAGTCAAGTCTCCAAATAAAAATGTAGTCTGGCCAACACCTTGACTGCTGCCTTGTGAGACGCTGAGTAAAGGACTCAGCTAAGCCATGTGTAAAATTCTGACCTATGGAAACTATGAAATAATAACTATGTTGTTATAAGTTGCTAGTTTTGTGATAATTTTTATGTGGCAATAAAAAACTAATGGATTTATCACATAAAACGTTGAGAATAAGTGCTGCTGTTGGCAAGTTAGGCATTCAGCAATGGTAACCAAATCAGCCTTCAGAAGTAAACATTGATGTTGCTACATCCATGCATAGCCTCTTTTCCTGAAGGATCGGGTCCATTAGAAGAGGTCTATCCATGTATTTTTCTTCTCAAACCTCCTTGTCTCTAAGATTCCTATCTTCCTCCTTCCAGGTCCATTAGCCAATGATGTTGAATGAGTATAGATTCATTACCCAGGCCACACCTGCCATGAAGTCTGGAGATTTACCTGAAATACTCAACATTCCACCCATTAGGAGGAATTCCTTCTTATGTTCCTTTAGTGTCAACTTTGAGTGGAGTTGTAAGGCAGTAGCAGTTTACTTCCACTTGGAAGAAAATCATGCAGACTAATCTGTTAACCAGAGTCAAATATTTAGGTATTAAGAAACTCCCCACAAGAACTTAAATGAGATTGAGGGGAAAATGACAGTGTGGCAGATAGCTGGCTCAGAATGTGGGTTATCCGCTTGTGCAACTTACTTGTGTCTTGGATATTCTCAGGCTTGGTTCCTTTTATATCACTTCCATTTGATGATAGAATACTTCTGGACATGACCAACCGTTGGGTTACTTTGATTTGATAACACATGGTTCATAATGGGAAGCTCTGATCAAGTAGTCACTTTGTCTTATGATCAAGGATTTACTATTTACCTTTATGGTAATCATGCCCATTTGCCTCTATTGATTAAGTGCTTCTAATTAATTTTTGCTAACCTAGAATCTTTTCATCCTCACTGAAATGGAGGGAGTATATAAGATGCTGGCATTCTCCTGTCTCATGTATTTCTCAAGGATTTGGTAAAGAAATTGTCTCTGGACCCACTTTAGGAATACAGTTAGGAGTGAGGAGAGTAAGATGCATATAACAAATTAATCCAACACGTCTACCTCCCAAATCTTTAATTCTTTTTTCTTTTGTTCTTTATGGTATGTCAATCTATTTTAATATGAACTATAGTCTAGATTTAAGTCAACTAAAACAGAAAACAGTTAAAACCACTCCCAGACGTTTAAGCTAGTGAATTAGAAATCAAATTTCTGAATAGGGTACCCTTATAGGTAAATTGCTAAATCTTAAATTATATTCTTCCTTTTTATTGGTCTAGCATGCTCAGATTCCATTATCATATGTACTGGTCAGATTTCTTTTAGCTAATTTTCAGTCTATGCCCTAAGTTAAAAATTTGAGAATGTCATTTCTTTTTTTTTAAACTCTTTAGCATATTTAGAAACAACACTCCCTGCCCACTCCTGGTGCTCATCTATAACAGTCAGCATTTTTAGTTGGAAACTAAAAATAACCAAGTTCAACTGATTTATGCAAAATAGGAAACTATTAAAAGGATTTGTGGTAGCTCATAGAATCATTAGGAAGCCTAGACAATTAGAGACAGGGCTTTGCACCAAAAACAGTGCCAAAAATCACATCATACAACTGGTTTAATGAGAACCCCACTGTGATTTCACCAAACAACAGTTGTTGAAGCCTACATAGTAAACAGAGCTATCTTTGTATACTAAATGCCACCCAATAGCATGGGTGCCACTACTGCTATAAAATTTAATCTTGTGCAATGACCTACACAGTGATCCAGAGTTCCTCTCACCTGATTCATTAACTCCCAATTCCAAGTACCCGGGCAAGATCATGTGTCCACACCCTAGGTGCAAGGGAAGCTGAGATAGCAAGTATTTGACATTTTTAGTGTTTATAGTGGAAAGTAGGCTCTGCCTCCCACCATATTAACAAAATAGGAAGTTCCCAAAGTATAGGAGGGTATGAGTACCAAATGTCAACTATGATTGAAATTACACATATTATATGTACTCTGTGATCCACAAATTCTGCCCCTAGGACTCCTAAAGAAATTCTCACGCACATACAAGACAGGAACAAGGATGTTTTCTGAAGCATTGTATGTAATAACAAAAAAGTGTGTGGGGGGACACAAATGCCATTGGTAGAGGATTAGATAAATAGGTTGTGATATGTTAAAATATTATGTCATTTTTTAAAAAATTCAGGTATTGTAAAACTACCATGTCAGATTCAATACTAAGCACTATGGACGGAGACTGGGGTGGGATGGGGAGAGGTTTACAAATATGAATTTCAAAAGACTGCTTATGAGATGTTCCCAATGAAGTGGAAGTATAGACACATCAGTATATCACTGGTACATATGTAATGTATCAAAGGATCAAATGGATCATGCTGTGATGATGCAGTTAGAAGAATCTGTCTGCATTAGTAGGAGAGGCATCACAGAGGAAGAAGATACATACATAAGTTAGGCCTTAAAATATGTACAAGAGTGTATGATGTAAAGGAGGAGAGTTCCATTCCAGGCAGTACAAATTTTACTTGTAAAGTCACTAAAGTTTGTTTTTCTGAAAAGTGCTTTTAAAGTACTTGACACTGTTCAGGAGATCTAAATAGACATTTCTCCAAAGAAGACATACAGATGGCCAACAAGCACATGAAAAGATGCTAAATATTGCTAATTATTAGAGAAATGCAAGTCAAAGCTACAATGAGGTATCACTTCACACCATTCAGAATGGCCATCATCAAAAAGTCTATTATTTAAATAAATGCTGGAGAGGATGTGGAGAAAAGAGAACCCTCCTACATTGTTGGTAGGAATGTAAATTGGTATGAGCCATTATGGAAAACAGTATGGAGCTTCCTTTATAAACTAAAAATAGAGTTAACATATGATCTAACAATCCCACTTCTAGGCATATATCCAGACAAAACTCAATCCTAAAAGATACATGCACCCCAATGCTCATAGTAGCACTATTTACAGTAGCCAAGACATGGAAGCAACCTAAATGTCCATCAACAGATGAATGGATAAAGGTGATGTGGTATTTATATATATATAATGGAATATTACTCACCCATAAAAAAGAATGAAATAATGCCATTTGCAGCAACATAGATGGACCTAGAGATAATCATATTAAGGGAAGTAAGTCAGACAAAGAGAAATATCATATGATATCACTTATATGTGGAATCTAAAAAAATGATACAAATGAACTTATTTATAGAATAGGAACAGACTCACAGACATAGAAAGCAATCTTCTAGTTACCAAAGGGGAAGGAGGGGGGTGTATATCTTAGGAGTATGGGATTAGCAGATACAAACTACTATATATAAAATAAATAGACAACAAGGTCCTACTGTCAAGCACAGGAAATTATATTCAATATCTTGTAATAAACTATAAGGGAAAGGATCTGAAAAAGAATAAAGATATATATAACCCCTCCCAGCTACTCACCAGCTTCACCCAGCTACTTTCCTACCTTGCCCAGCTACCCGCCTACATCACCAAGCAGCTACTCACCAGCTTCCCGAAGCTACTTGCCCACCAGCCCTAACTATTCTCCAACCAGTCCTAATTACACCCAGATGTCACCCAGCGATAGCCCAACATCCCTCAGTTACTCACCTACTAGTCCCAACTAAACACTGAGGAGCCCCAACTACAGCCCAACCGCTCCAAGCTACTCTCCGACTTCACCCAGCTTCTCCCCGACCTCGCCAAGCTACTCCCCTTTGAGCCCACGATACACATTACAGTCTCCCATCTATACCCCAAGTTCGCCCAGCTACAGCCCCAGCCCTCCCAGCTACAGCCCGACCTCTGGCAAAGTACACCCCAACCAGTCCTTCCTACAGCCACAGCTCACCAGAGTACACCCGACCTCTCCCAAGTACTCACCTACAAGCCCAAAATATTTGTCCACCTCCCCCAAGTACTCTCCTACCCCCCAAGTACTCACCCACCAGCCCCACCTACTCTCCTGCTTCCCCCAAAGGCTCGACCTACTTGCCCACCTCCCCTAGCTACTCGCCCACCAGCCCCCCCATAGCCTCACCAGCCCAGCCATCAGCCCAGATGACAATGATGAGGAGAACTGAGGGTGAGCAGTGGGCAGTGGCACCTGGCAAGGTAAAGGGCGGCTTCAGGATGCTCTGCATTCCTCCCCTTCCCCACGGGGTGCAGGCCCCAGTCCGGCTCCTTTGTACATAGCTCCTTGTGACAGAGTTTCCTGTTGAAGTTCTGGTTCCATTTCTGCCAGGGCTTTTGTCTTGCTCTCCACTTGTGCTGTCTCAGAACCCACTCACCCGCTGTGGTGTTTTCCTTCCTGCCCCACCTACACCAGACCTGTCCCCAAATCCAGGATCCTTCTTGCATGTGGCTTGATTTGGGGTAAAGGGTATTTTAACTTCTTAGGGGTAGTTCCTACTGTGGGTTGTTACATCTGATCCTCCTGAAGAGCAAAGCAAAAGCTACTCTTTTTATTATTTTATTTTCTGAAGTTTAAGTAAAGTTTACTAATTTTGACCAAAAAAACCCACACAAACACTACACATAACACTCCAATTTTTGTCCACTTAAATCTCTGCCATTGTATATTACACCACTGAAAATGTTTCCTACAAGTAAAGCAATTATAATTTGGCCAATCAAAGATAAATAATTCATTCATAGAAAACCAATCAATAATAAAATTGATGCCAAAAAATTAAACAACCTATAAAAAAATGGATAAAGTCCTAGAAATATACAGTGTACCAAAACTGAGACATGAAGAAATGGAAAATCTGAACAGACCAATTACTAGTTAGGAAATTGAATCAGTAATCAAAAGCCTCCCAACAAAGAAAAGTTCAGGACAAAATGGCTTCACTGGTGAGTTCTACCAAACATTTAAAGGAGAACTAATAGACTTCCCTGGTGGCACAGTGGTTAAGAATCTGCCTGCCAATGCAGGGGACATGGGTTCGATCCCTGGTCCAGGAAGATCCCACATGCTGCGGAGCAACTAATTCTGTGTGACACAACCACTGAGCCTGCACTCTAGAGCCCGTGAGCCACAACTACTGAAGCCTGCACGCCTAGAGCCTGAGCTCTGCAACGAGAAGCCACCGCAATGAGAAGCCCACGCACCACAACAAAGAGTAGCCCCCCCCTTGCTGAAATTAAAGAAAGCCCGCACGCAGCAATGAAGACCCAATGCAGCAAAAAATTAATAAATAAATTTATTTTTTAAAAAAAGAAGAACTGGGCTTCCCTGGTGGGGCAGTGTTTGAGAGTCCGCCTGCCGATGCAGGGGACACGGGTTCGTGCCCCAGTCTGGGAAGATCCCACATGCCGTGGAGCGGCTGGGCCCGTGAGCCATGGCCGCTGAGCCTGCGCGTCCGGAGCCTGTGCTCCGCAACGGGAGAGGCCACAACAGTGAGAGGCCCGCGTACTGCAAAAAAAAAAAAAAAAAAAAAAAAAGAACTAATACCAATTCTTCTCAAACTCTTTCAAAAAATAGAAAGTGAGGGGACACTTCCAAACTCATTTTATAAGGCCAGCATCACCCTGATATCAAAACCAGACAAGGATATTACAAGAAAAGAAAATTGACCAATATCACTGATGAATATAGATGCAAAAATCCTCAACAAAATATTAGCAAATTTAATTCAACAGAACAGTTAAAGGATCATACACCATGATCAGATGGCATTTTTTCCTGGGATTCAAGGATGGTTCAACATACACAAATCAATCAGTGTAATACATCACATTAATAAAATGAAGAATGAAAATCATAATGATCATCTCAATAGACGCTGAAAAAGTATTTGACAAAATTCAACATCTATTTATGATAAAAACTCTCAACAAAGTAGCTATAGAGGGAATGTACCTCAAAATAATAAGGGCCATATATGACAAGCCACAGTTAACACCATATTCAACAGTGAAAAGCTGAAAGCTTTTCCTCTAAGATCAGGAAAAGGACAAGGATTCTCACTCTCACTACTCTTATTCAGCATAGTACTGGGAGTCCTAGCCATAGCAGTTAGGCACAAAAAAGAAATAAAAGGGAACCAGGGAAAAAATAAAATTGTCTCTATTTGCAAATGACACGATAGTATATATGGAAAAGAATATATATATATATATATATATATATATATATATATATATATATATACACACACACACATATATAAAGAACAAAGCTGGAGACATCATGCATCCTGCTTTCAAACTATATTACAAAACTAGAGTAATCCAAACAGTATGGTATTGGCATAAAAACAGACACATGGATCAGTGGAACAGAATAGAGAGCCCAGAAATAAACCCATGCATATATGGTCATTTAATTTATGACAAAGGGAGCCAAGAATATACAAGAGGGAAAGGCTAATCTCATCAATAAATGTTGGGAAAACTGGACAGACTAATGCAAAAAAAAAAAAAAAGAACCTATATTTCTATCTTACACCATTCACAAAAATTAACTCAAAATGAATTAAAGATTTGAATTTAAAACCTGAAACCATAAAATTCCTAGGCAAAAGCATAGGGGGTAATTTCCTTGACACTGGTCTTGGTAATAATTTTTTAGATTTGACATCAAAAGGAAAGACAATGATAGCAAAAATAAACAAGTGGGATACATCAAACTAAAAAACTTCTGTACAGCAAAAGAAAACATCAACAATATAAAAAGACAACCTATGGAATGGGAGAAAATATTTGCAAATCACACATCTGATAAAGCATTAATGTCCAAAATATATATAAAGTCACACAACTTAATAGCTTAAAACCAAACAATCCAATTTAAAAACAAGCAGAGGAACTGAGTAGACATTTTTCCAAAGAAGATATATAAATGGCCAACAGGAACATGAAAAGGTACTCAACATCACTAATTATCATAAAAGTACAAATCAAAGCTACAATGAAGTGCCACCTCACACCTGTTAGAATGGCTATCATCAAAGAAATCAAGAGATGGACAGTATTGGTGATGATATGGAGAAAAGAGAACATTTGTACACTGTTTATGGGAATGTAAGTTGGTGCAGCCACTATGGAAAACAGTAGAGAAGCTCCATAAAAGATGAAAAATAGAACTACCATATGATCCAACAATCCCACTTTTGGGTGTATATTGAAAAGAAATGAAAACAGAATATTGAAGTGATGACTGCACTCTCATGTTCATTGTAGCATTACTCACAATAGCCAAAATATGGAAACAACCTAAGTGTCCATCAACAAATAAACGGATAAAGAAAATGTAATATATATAGAATATATGCATTGTTTATACACACACACACACACACACACACACACACACACACACACACAATGGAATACTATTCAGCCATGAGAAAGGAAATCTCTCCACTTGTGATAACATAGATAGAACTTAAAGGTCTTATACTAAGTGAAATAAGCTAGACAAAGACAGACAAATAACTGCATGACTGCATGGCATCACTCATGTGGATCATGTGGAATCTTTTTTTTTAAAAAAGTCAAATTCATAGAAACAGAAAGTAGAAAAGTGGTTGCCAGGAGCTGGGAGGTGGGGTAAATGAGGAGAAGTTGGTAAAAAGGTACAGAATTTCAGCTATAAGATGAGTAAAGCCTGAGGATCTAATGTAAAACATGGTGACTATATAGTTGATAACACTGGATTGTATAAATGAAATTTGCTAAGGGAGTAGAAATGAAATATTCCAGAAAAAATATTAAAAATAAATCTGTGAGGTGAGGGCTAGATTAATTAACTAAAAGGGGGGGGGAATCCTTTCACAATGTATATGTATATCAATTCATCACAATATACAATTTAGATATCTTACAATTTTATTTGTCAATTATACTTCAATAAAGCTGAATTTTTTAAATGGTAATAAAGTTGAGTTACTTTTCCACCTTAAGCAATAAAAACTTTTGAAAATGTTGCCATCTAGTGGTGTCAAACAAAAAAAAATAATTAATAACTAGTAAATCGTTCAACCACGTTTCCTAGGAAAACTTTCCTTAGCAGTTTTCAAATAAGCAAATGTTACTCTTGTGCCTCTGCTTTAAGAAGTACTCTGGACTTAGGCTATTGGACTTTAAAATTTGGCTTCATCATTTACCAGCTGAATGGTAAATGCCACAGGCAAGATGCTTAATTTCTCTGTAAAATGCACATAATAGTAGTACCTACCTCCCAGAATTAAGAAAAATTAATAAGAAAATCCATATAAACTTGTTTAGCACTCTGTTTGGCTCATCGTATGCACCCAGTAAGTAGTCATTATTATATTACTTGATGGGGAAAGAGTCGCGAACTATTTGGGTTGTCGGTGAGAATGAAGTTTGAGTGATACAGCACTTAAAACTATGGCACTTTATATTGTCAAATCTGGTTAGAGTATTATACTTCTTTCTTGAAGCAGTAGAAACATTGGTATATCGTTGCTATCTAGATGGCAGGTGTTAATGACTGGTATTCTCTAATTTTAAAAGGTCCCTGGGGTTTCCCTGGTGGCTCAGTGGTTAAGAATCTGCCTGCCAATGCAGGGGACACGGGTTCGAGCCCTGGTCTGGAAAGATCCCACATGCCACGGAGCAACTAGGCCCATGAGCCACAACTACTGAGCCCATGTGCCACAACTACTGAAGCCCACGCGCATAGAGCCCATGCTCCACAACAAGAGAAGCCACTGCAATGAGAAGCCCGTGCACCGCAATGAACAGTAGCCCTGCTCGTCACAACTAGAGAAAGCCCGCGCAGCAACGAAGACCCAACGCAGCCAAAAATAAAAATTAAATAAATTAATTTTTAAAAAAAAGAAAAAAAGGTCCCTGAATCTGACCATAATTGTGACTTACTGTCAAAATATTTATAAACTATAATTTATCCCTGATTTGGTCTGTTGGCTATTTTTTTTAAAAATGTAAATCTTTCTAGGAGAGCACAAATGGAAGTGGAAGAAAGGCAGCTTCACTAGTTGGTTAAAAAAATCGAGGCTCGGACTTCCCTGGTGGCGCAGTGGTTGAGAGTCTGCCTGCCGATGCAGGGGACACGGGTTCGTGCCCCGGTCCGGGAAGATCCCACATGCCGCGGAGTGGCTGGGCCCGTGAGCCATGGCCGCTGAGCCTGCGCGTCCGGAGCCTGTGCTCCGCAGTGGGAGAGGCCACAACAGTGAGAGGCCCGCGTACCGCAAAAAACAAAACAAAAAAATCGAGGCTCATATAAGATGCAATCATCTCTAAACCTGCCTGTCATGAAGGTAAGGCTGATGGAACTGGTCCTCTCTTTATTATATCCTTTGAGCTATAGTATTGCAATGACTTATTTTATTCTTCAAGACAGTCCTTACAGCTTATTTTAACTTGATTTCACCTCTCCAGTAATGCATAGTGTGATTTTTAAAATATATTTGACTAAAATGTCCCCTGAGATCTCCAAGGATATGACGACAAAATAGTTAGATCACACCACAATTGAGAATTTACAGGTATGCAACCAACAATATTCATAGTATTAGTTAGTGGATTGGAGTCAATCTGAGAGGTAAAAATCATGCCATGAGACTCTGTCATGAACACTTTTTTCTCAATATTTTTATCAAAAGCCTGATGAATAAAGCATGCTTTGTTTAAGCTGCAGAAAACTCTGGGTGGATAGATGTGGCAGGCAGCCTCTAAGGTGACCCCAATTATTCCTGCCTCCTGGTAGTCACACCTTTGTGGGATCCCCTGCCCTTGTGTGCAAACTGGTCCTAATAACTCACTTCTAATGAATATAATACAGCAAAAGTGATGGGAGTTGCTTCTGAAATTAGGTTACGAAGAGATTATGGCCTCCATTTTGCATGCTTTTTTCTTGCTCTCTCTTGCTAACTCGCTATGATAGAATCCAGCTGCCCTATGAAGAGGCCTCCCTGACGAGGAACTGAGACCTCTGACCAACAGCCCTGGAGGAAATGAATTCTGCCAAAAACCACACGAGTGAGCTCAGAAACATATCTTCTCTTAGTTGAGGTTTCACATGTGACTGCACCCCAGACACCTTCATTACAGCCTGTTAAGGGACTTCTAGTCAGAGGAAACCAGATAAGCCATGCCCTGGATTCCTGACCCACAGAAACTCTGAGATAATATTGTTTTGTATTTTAAGACATTAAATTGTGGGAATAATTTGTTATACAGCAATAGATAACCAATTCACTTGATCAGGGGTCAGCAAACTACAGCCTGCAGGCCAAATCTGGTCTGACGCCTGCCATTGTATGGCCCTTGGGCTAAGAATGGTCTTTACATTTAGAAGAGTTTGGTTTTTTGTTAATGAAAGAAAAAAATGATATGTAACAAAGACCCATGGCCCACAAAGCCTAAAATATTCACTAGGTTTTTCAGAAAAAGCTTGCCAACAGTAAATAATATGACCCATAGCAGAATCAAGATTCAAAATGATTACCTTAACTCACTAAAATAAAGAAGTGAAGGTAATGAGATAAAATTTAGCAGTCATTAATAAAAAGTTCTGTCCTTAAATTCAAAAGCTCAATCTCAGAAATATAGGATAGTGATCATGTGAATAGAATTAGAATATTTTAGTGGATCCCGGTCTCACAAAAAGCAAAAATATGGTGTGGATACTTCAAGTTAATATAATCCAAGATTGCATTAACATAAATATAAATCTAGTTCACAGAGAAATATAACCTCAAGACTACTCAACTCAACACATGTGGTGTATTTTAACATGGATCATTTTTAAATTGATTAGAGACAGTGGAGAAGGCATTTGTATTTATTTTGGTGGAAAAGCCTTTTAAATTTACTTTCTTAAATAATTGCAAGATTTTTTTTTCATCAACATGATAGGTGGAACTACTAGTATCCAAATTTATGTATTTTATCTGTATTAATCTCTCTCCATATTTTTTCTTACTTGAATCTTCCTTTGATGCCTATTTGTAGTTTATGTTGAATAACATGTTTATAATTTTCATGGATGTCTTTCCCTTCCTCTTACATACCTGTGTTTGACTATGGAGGTGGCAGATGTTTGGTGTATTTAAGAGTATTATGTCCTATATATCTTTTATAACCTCTTAAAATTGGTCTATCACTGTCTATCTGTTTTCATATCCTGTATACATCTGTGCCCACAAATGTATCCCAGAGCTTTGAGGTAAGAGTCACTGCAGAATAAAATCCATCTAGAAACAAACAAAAAGCAGATCATTCATTTAAAACTAACTCTAAATTCACATTTATACTCATCATGAATGAGAAACATAGAGACAAACCAAATATGTTTCAACTTACTTGAATTCAGTTTTGAAGACTGACTGGAGATATGACGTACCCAGAGTCACAATTAACTCCACTCATTTCATTTTTACAGTAAAATCTACTCTCTCCTGGTTTTTCTACCAGTGTAGTTTATTTTAACATCATAGTCCATGATTCCTTGTTTCCTGTTATTCCTGAGAAATTGCTCTGAACTGATAGGGAGTCACTGACTCAGATCCAATGGCTCCTTCAGCTTCCATACCAGCCAGTGGTAGGACAATCAAGGAGGACTGGGGATTAGAGCCTTTGACGCTGAACCCTGGAAAGCAGAATGTGGAGGCACTACGAGAGTTCCTCTTTATTTTTTATTTTATTTTATTTTTAGCTGCTTTGGGTCTTTGTTGCTGCAAGCGGTCTTTTCTCTAGTTGCGGTGAGCAGGGGCTACTCTCCGTTGTGGTGTGCGGGCTTCTCATTGCGGTGGCTTCTCTTGTTGCGGTGGCTTCTCTTGTTGTGGAGCAGGGCTCTAGCCTTGTGGGCTTCAGTAGTTGTGGCTTGTGGGCTCTAGAGCACAGGCTCAGTAGTTGTGGTGCATGAGCTTAGTTGCTCTGCGGCATGGGGGATCTTCCCGGACCAGGGCTCGAACCAGTGTCCCCTGCATTAGCGGGCGGATTCTTAACCACTGAGCTACCAGGGAAGCCTGAGGGTTCCTCTTGAGAAGAGTATTTCTCCCTCAGAATGAGTGAAAAGTGACTGCCATTTTCATATTCTAGAGGGAGGTGCAGACTTTCACTAAGCTGACTCAATGATAAAAAGACAGAGATTAAAAGAAACAAAACACAGAAGAGAGAATTGTAGTGATAACACTTCTGCTTATACTGAATCACTATTTGAATAAAATTTTACTTAAGTACTTAAGGTTAAAATTTAAATCTCAAACATATATTTGGGTAATGCTCATATTTGACTCTATTTTGTTCTACAAGTCCATAACTGGTAGCCTTCCACAATAAACTTCACTTAATATTTAAGTCATAGATCATGATAATCTATAAAAACTTCTCACTGTTAAGGAGGTGGATGGAAATCATTGTGTTAAGCCTCTTAATAATGAGTGTCTCCATAAAAAATTTATTTCTTATAAATTTTAACTTGACTATGAGAAACTAGGAGATGCAAAAAAATTTATTTTAAGTTGTTTCAATAACTTGGGGAAAAGAAAGGGAAAATCAAGAATGAAGTAAACCAGCAGAATAACTTGCTTGTTAAAAAGGAAATTACAAGCATATATAACCAGACTTTCTATTTGTATATTAGTTACCAAGTAATTTACCAGAGATTATTCAAAGTCTTTAGTATGGTTTAGAAGGTGACTTTCAATGCGCAATATGTTTTCACTTGTCTGAGGATTAGAAAGTCACACGTCCAGAAAAGACTCTTTTTGGTATGCGATATATAGTTATGTGGCTATTGCATCTTTATCTTGTTTTTTGTTTCTTTTAATATTTATTTATTTGGCTGCTCCAGGCCTTAGTTGCAGCATGTGGGATCTTCATGGCCCCATGTGGGATCTTTAGTTGCGGCATATGAGCTCTTAGTTGCGGCATGTGGGATCTAGTGGGAGTGTGGAGTCTTAACCCCCGGACCACCAGGGAAGTCCCTGCACCTTTATTTTGAATTACAATTTTCTCTGTTACCGTGTATTGGCCTTAACAGATTCATAGGTCAATTAGAAATGAAAATGACTCTAAAATTAGTATTGCTTAATATACATTTTATCATTTAATTATTATTAAAATGCTATTATTTGTATTACGAATATCATTATTATTATAACATTTTATATTTATATAATGCAGAAATTTTTCTCCTGATTTTTATTAAGTAAACAAACAAAATGGCAGTAGAAAAAAATGTATATTATTTGCATGTCCCTCTAACACAGTCACTGTTTCTTTTTCCTTGTTCCCTTATTATTGTGCCCATATTCATCTATATTTTAAATTGTTGCTTTTGTGATAGACAAAATGTTACGCTTTAACTTTTTATTTAAAATTATAGCAAAACAGCTTTTCTCCCTGCTGCATGGATTCATAATGATCTTCTTAATGTGGTGATGTTCAAAGATTTCATAAAATGAAATAGGGTGTCACTTGTGGAACTCCAGGTGATTAGTCATGTCCACAAGGTGCCACTTACCTTGGTAAATTCTTCACTATCCCCTCATTTTACAGACTGGGACACCCAATTTGTTCCCTGTCTCAGAAATTGATTGAGTACAGGGCCTCATTCATTCTAACAAACATTAAAGAGACTGACATATGATGAAACTAGAATAGCCATTTATTAATTTACAATGAGAAGTAAAGAAGTAAAGATGCAAGCCTACCTTCCTGTGTTTGCTTTGACCTGCCTGTCACATTCTATCCGTCTAGGCAAACTCCATGAGATGTCTAATGATAGGGAGGTAGTCTGATTAGAATGGACTACAGACAGAAAAAGAATCCCTGAGTAATTTGAGTGCCTGTCCCCATAACTGCTTTAAGTACTTCTAAGCAAGATAATAATGTCCTAATCAGTGCTGAATGGGCATGCTCCTGTTTTGTCTTCAAGACCTCTCCTTTTTTGTTGTTGTTTCCATTGCTGAACAACCTTATCCTCAGTTGGCACATTCTTTCATTAAATGTGCCAGTAAGTTCATTCAGGTTACAATTATATACTTTGGACTTGAAAGCCATTCTCCTTCTTCTGCCCTGATCTATTATGCTTTGATTTTACTGCCTACCTCTTGCAAACAACTTATTTTTCTTTAATATTAGTTATTGAGAAACACCTATTGTTCCCATATACCCCAAATATCCCTTATAAATGGCAACATAGTATTCCATTGAGTTCCTGCACCATAATTTATTTAAGCAATTCTCTATCAATGGCCATTTTGTATTTTTCCCTTCCCCACCCTATGAAATCATAATGCACATCCCTTTTTCTTCTTTGGCATTGTTCACAAGAATAAATTCCTATGAGAATTAGAGAATCAAAGGGAGAATACATTGCATACCTTTTTACATTTATTGCCTAATAACTTCACAAAATGGTTTGAGCAATTTATGCTGATACCAGCAAAATATAACAATTTCAAAATAATCTCACCATTTTTATTTCTCTGAAATTAAACATAGGAATAAAATTATAATATGTTGCTATTTCAAATCGCATTTTAATTACTACTGAAAGTGGTCATTTTTCATGTCTCATTATTAATCTTTTCTTGTTAACTGAGTCAAATTATACTTTTTGTTCTTTTTTTGAGAAGTTGGTATTTAGCTTATCACTTTGTATAAACAGTTTATATGACATATTGTTTCTGTCAATATAGAGCCTAATATTTTCCCAATTATTATTTTAATTTAAGATGTCCAGATATGCTTTTCTGTGTTTTATAAATCTCTTCAAATTGTGTTCAGCCCATTTAATGTATTTTGATATTTATTTTTTGATAAAATCTTCCTCATTCACTTCCCTATTGTTTCAAAATACCTCATTTGTCATATGTTAAAATAAATGATTACATATAGCTAGTTTTGCTTTTCAACATTGCTTACAAGATTTATCAACTATCTTTAATAATGAATAAATCCCAGGAGCCTCACATTTCACCCTGCACTACATAGAGTTGCCCATGAAAGAAACAGCTCAACCGCAAATCAATGCCAAAAATCAAAACTTCTTCCTTTGTGAATTTTGATTGAGGCTCATATTAAAAACTCCTGTCTGTTTTCTTTATTCATTATGTTTTAATATTTATGACTTATCTCTCACAATTGAAGTAGTATGGGCCTCAATTTCAGTTGTTCCAAAGAATTACTGCCTATCTTTTCGAAGTGCTCTCCACAAGACCTCTAAAGTGATTTACTTAGATTGAGTCTTCCTGGGTTTCTTTTTCTGACTACATATCATATCATAATATATTATTATATCACATTATAGTATATATTACATTACATTTCCAGTCACTTAAATTCTTTTGCATTTTGATTTGCAACTCAGTAGTCTAAGTGTGTCCTGATAGTTACACATATTGAAATAAGTTAAAGATAATATTCTTCAAAGTATGGTAAATTCTCTCTGTTACTTACATCAGCTATCAAACTCTACAGATAGAAAAATGAAGGGAAGGAGGGAAGAAGAGAGGGAGTAAAAGAGAATGAGAATAGAATTTAGTTATAGTCATATAATTTTTTATAGCATATAAATGGAAACATTCCTTTATTATTTGTAAATGACTGCAGTTTTCACTTCCAAGATGCAAGGCTCTCTACCATTCTTGATAATAAATACTATGCTATGTTCTGATCCCACTTAGACATTCTGTGATGTAAGGTATGACTATATATCTTCCAACCTTTGTATTCCCAAATTCTAAAAACAGGAATGTACAGATTTAAATATATGCTGCCAAAGGCAAAAAAGAGAGCCTTTCAACTATGCAAAGACAAGTCCTCTCCTGTTAGTCTAGTCATGTCTGTTTCACTAAAACTCCAATGTGTATCTCTAGATTGTCACAATGTACATCGGTAACATAGTACATGTATGGGGAAACAAAATAAAAATTTAGAACAGAAGACCCTGGATTAACAACGTTGAAATAATCAAGGCATTTTGGAGGGAGAATAACTAGAATTGTAAGAGGGAAATATTGTTACAATTTCTCACTCTGTAATATGAATAAAAATGAGGGGTGGGGTAATGGGGATGGGGTGGAGAAAAAGTGGAATGTTATGATACTTACACTATTCCTGGGTAAGCCCCATGACTATGTTTAAATGATCACTGGTATTCATCCAATGTAGTCAGATCACTTTGGAGGACAATGATATTTAAGTCTTTACCACCCTCAACAAACATACTTGAGGGTGGAATTTCACACTTAGAGATTAACAGCAAAGTTTTCTAGTTAAGACACTTGGTCCAATAGTTGCCTTTGTTTGCAACAAAAAGTATTATTTACCATGTGAACATGGAACGAACAGAAAGTATTAAAAGTTATAGATTGTCACAGTTGATTTTAATATTTTGGGTTTAACATGAACCCTAAAATCCTAACTGGAAAAAAAACTTTTTTTAAAAAAAAGGAATCTGTCAAAAAATATACATATATATGTATATAATACGAGCTTTGGTAAAGACATATAACTTAATTCTCAAAAAAGTATGGTTTTCCCCTAAACATCCTATAGAAAGTAACTGATTTTTCAAAAATCTATTCATGTTTTTAAAATATAAAATCCTAATAGTCATGCCATAAAATTATCTGAAAAAGATACTTTCTGCTTCTTTAAATATATATGACCTTCAGTTAAAGAAAACAGAAAATTCAGCCTTTAGATCTTATGCACTATTGAATTTTTTCATTAATGCTTCATCATACCCCTTTCTACTTGTTCTAATTTCAAGTTGAAGGTTGAGGTAGAAGGCAGAGAGTAGAAGTTGCATAAACTGTTGCCAACTGAATCTCCTTTTTAAAGTGATTTCAACAGTAAGTCCTTATTCCCAACCACCTAAGATCTAAACTATATCTCAGGGTCCTAGAGCTTCCATAATCTGGACCTAACTTTCCTGCTTTATTCCCAATAATCCTGAGTATTCTTCTTCTTTTCTGGTTGGGCCTATTAAACTCATTCATTCAATAAATATTTGTTTAGTGTTTACCATGTAGTAGACACCAAACCACAATGTAGTGGTGGCACAGGCTCCAGAACCAGACAGATCAAGTTAAAACACAGGTTAAAATACCACTTACTGTGAGGTTTCTTACTGTGTGAGGTTCCTTAACCTCCATTTGCCTCTATTTCCTTATCTGTCAAAAAGGGGTAATATAGTATCATAATTTTATTGTAAAGATTAAAGGAAATAATACATATCAAGTGCATAGAACAGTTCCTGACAGATAGTAAGCCCTCAAAAAACATTATGTGTTATTAGGTAGTGTATAGTGTTTAAGGAAAACAAAAATTAAAACAAAATTTTCTAAGTGTTATTCCCGGGGAAGTACAGGGTGTTGGGGGGGGGGCGCAAAAAAGGCAACTGCATTGACAGGAAAGGTTTCCCAGGGAAGTGACATTGAAGTTGAGTCCTGAAATATAAGTTGGAGTCAGCTTGGTAATAGAAGAAAGCAGTAGTCTAAGCAAGAAGAACTATATGTGAAAAGGCCCAGGAATGCATTAACATGGTACTTTGGTGAAACTAAATGAAATTCAGTAGGGCTGAGGAATGAGAGATGAGGTCAGAGAAATGAGGGAGGATCCAGGTCACAGATTCTTTGAGTTTCAACTCCATACCAAGAATAATAAAAGGAATTTGGGGATTTTAAGAAGAAAGGCAATATGACCCTATTTGTGCATCAAAATAGGTAGCAGCAGAGTGAAGAATAAATTGGAGAGGAAAAGGAGAACAGGATAGTCCCTTGTGTCTTACTGTCATGACATGCTCTATCGTCTTTCATAGGCCATATGAACACCATAGTCTTTGGAAAGCCTTTCTTCACTTCTTGAACTCTCACTGATCATTTTCTTCCTTCTAAACTCCAGTAGCACTTTTTTTTACTGTGACAATGCACCTTTAATCCATAACCTAACTACAAGGCTATTATCTGAGGGGAGGAAGGCAAAGGGGAGGATTAGTCATCTGTCTTTTCAAGCACAGCTCCAAGAAAGACTCACAAGCTCTTCAGGTCTTGCAGTTTGGATTCCTAGAAAGCAGATTCTGAGTTTAGTGTACAGTGAGTACTCGTGGGACTAAGGAGTACCCATGGGGTTGACACCTGTGGAAGGGAGAAGAGGAAGCAGGAGAGGGGAGAGGGAGAAGCGACTAAAGCTCCACCCAACCCCGTTGGAAGCTTTGGAGCTAGAATGGTCTTTCAGATGGCAAGGCCTTTATACTCAATCTACTATTGGATATAGGACTTCCCAGGTGGGTCTCTGGTACTGAGGCAAACTCTGAAGGTGCTGAAACATGATGGTTATCTGTAGATAGTCCCTTCAGTAGCTGAGGCATCAGGCCTTCATTGAAGGGATATAGGTGGTGTATCACAATGTCACCACACTGGGATAAGAGAGCCTGGACTGATTATCCAAGAAACTTGACCAAAAATCTTCACCAGACTTCCATACATAGTTGCCTAATTATACCTCCTTGTAGCTATGCCCTCCTTCCCAGAAGAAGGATGAGTTTTCAGTGTAGACAGACAAGTGGAGAGGAAGACTGTGGAAGAGAAGAAAAAGACAAAGAAGAAGCTAGAACATTAGGGGGAACATGCCCAGGCATATATGTTAGCTAGGTATATGCTGTTAGAGGGCTATTATCATCAACTAACTAGAGACACACAATGCTGTGAATTCCTGGAGCACTTAGACACTGAACTTCACTTGAGTGTAGCATTCCCACAGGCCATTGAACAGTTTTACCTGATGCTCTCATTCTTGAGGATATATATAAATATAAAATATTTGGCCTATTAAATTGTGCGCTTGAAACAGGGAGCAGATAATAACTGTGAATTTACAGTTGACTGCATGATCTATTTTGCATCTGTGGCTCAAATCCAAAAGAGTAAAGGGAATGTACTTCACTCTTAGAAGATTTCTGCCCTTTAGAATTCCATAGATGAAATCTCTATGGCAATCTCTCAACCCTCTTTATTCCTTTGTTGGGGCCCTGGTACTCTTTAAAGAGAATAATGAGAAACCCCAATTCTGCCAGGATCTATTGCAACTCCAAAGCTGCGCCGGTATGAGGCTGTCCACCCCCAAGGCTTTAGACCAACTCAGAAGGAGCATGAAATCTAATCCACATTCAAGGGAGCATTATTAGGGAAATGGTCTTTTGTATACACTTGGAGGAATTTAAGTATTTGGTGATACTCTTTAGCCATTAGAATACTCTGGTGTTTTATTTTGTTTTGATTCTCCATGATCTAGATATGTCAAAAAATATGGCCTTATATGATTGCCTGGGTTTTGTGGCCCTAGGACCACTATACCATCTTCACCTCTGAGGAAACGCCAGTAAATGTATCTCTGAGACCTTTGGGTTTGAATGTCTATGTTGGATTGTGTGAATTTAGCTAATGCTGAAAACTACATTACTCAAAATTCTTTTCTCTCTGTGTTACTAGGTTAGAGTTGACCAAAAGAGGAACTGCATGTGATTTAAAAGGCAAAAGTGAAGCAGAGGCCATCGCTGTCAGAAAGTCATTGTTGTCAGACATGGTGACAACAGACACAGAATATTAGCAAGTCCCACCTTGTCCTCCCCTGTATTTGGTTCATCCTCACAGCTGCTGGCCCTGCTGGCCAACAGTGACCCCAGGCTCTCCACCAGGTATTTGACTGTGGACCCACAGAGGCAGTAGGTACATGAAGGCAATAACTTCCCAAAGGCAGCAATTTCCACAGATCCCACCTCAAGTTTCCCCTTCACTGCTGCACTTTGGCAGCCTGAAGTACTTGGCTTCTTGCTTTTCCCTGCAAACTTCAACTTGTCTACCAGACAGATATTTAGAAGGTTCTGACTGGTGATGATTTCTCTGGGTCTCTGACTCCCCTCTTCCAAAATTTCATTTCCACAGCTCCTTTCACTTTTAATAAATCCCTTATTCCCCCAAATTTATAGCGATTCTATTATCCTGAAAGAACCCTGAATGATACCCTTTCTAGCCATGTAAGTTAGAGGTAAGAGAGATGTCAGTGATGTACAAATGGTAATTACCTTTCAAGAGTGGAAGATCCTCTTCACCTCAGTCTCAATCACACCCTACCATCCGTCTCCTCCTCTCATCATAAAGAGAGGCCTCCATCATCTCCATGGAGGAATCCCTGCCTTAAGGGTACCTCAGGCTGAGATGAACTCTGCCTGTTCTTAACTTTCTAGAGAAAGTTATCTGTGACAATAATTAATTACTCAATATATGAAACTGATTCGCTCACTGTAAACACTGTCTTTAAGATGTGAATACACTTATTGAGAGGGCATAAAATTGCTGCATAACCTGATGTTCTTAACAAAGAACAGCACAAATGAAAAGAGAGCTAAGCATATGTCAGGTGCTATGTGTGATATTCTTCTGGGAAGTCAAACTTTATATCATGTATATATCAGGTACATATAAGGCAAAAGAAATCTATGAATTTATTGATGGACAAGGTTAATCATGTCTGAGACTCTTTGCTCAAAGGTTGACATGGCCCTAGAACCACAGCTAGAAGAGAAAGACTTTATCAGAGGGCAGCAAGAGGCAGACATTTGGGCCAAACAGCATCCGAGGGATCTCCAGAATGACTGGAAGCAGCCTTGAAGAATCAAGGTGTTGTTTTTACAAAAGTGAATCAAAGACAAATGTTGACCTGGCTAGATGCTGGGGTCCATTCAAGACCCCAAACATGACCCATAAGTATATATGGTAATCCTCTTTTCTGACAAAATGTTCTGATGCGTACCACTGCTTATAAGATTTGCATCTAGAATCAAAGCAGGCTCAAAATACCCTAGGAAAAATTACACCTGATCCTCAGAGCTCATTAAAAAACTGTTACCATGGTTCATCATATCCTTTCCCCTTCATATAGATTTAGTATAATTCTTAGTGCTTCCACCAAGATGGGGCACAAAGTATCCTTTACATTAATCACATTCTTCTTCAGAGCCTGTGGCCTTGCTAATTAAGGAGGTGTTCCAAATCCATAAACTATCTGACAATTTAGAGTGATACCATGTATTGCAATTATCGTGTTTCTGGGTGCAACGTCTGAATTCATCCCTCTCCTACTCATTATCCACAGATGAAGATGAAAAAGAATGATCCACCAGATACAGAAAGAAAGAAAATTTCCATGGCTACATATCAAATAAGCAATACGACTAGGTCACTCATCTCATAACAGAGAAGTTGGCCTTTGACAGTTTTTATATCCTTTCTTCAACAAATATGGGTTTCATGCCCACTGCTTTCCTTTAGGCCTAGCATCACCATAACCTTTGCTGCAAGTCAATTCCTGGAAGAAATCCAAAATACCCAAATGAGTTATGGACATCTCCTGACACAAGAGAGATGGTTTTAATACCCACCATTACCCAGTCACTACAGCATGTGAATCTTCAGTTTCTACAGCCAGCATTGTCCAGACCTAACATGTGGGCTGGCAATTGCTATGTTTATGACAACCCTGGTCAAATCCTCTGGTCCACTTCCCACTGTCCATCTGCCTCAAAGAAATTCACCATGCCTTGCATTATAAGACAAATTGTACGGTCATCCATCCTCTATTTCACCATCATAACCATAACACTTTTCACCTCCTTTCTTCAGATCAGTCCTCACCTTTTACTCCAATTCCAAACTTTAGTAAAGAGCCCAATACAATAACCAGGACTTATCCAGAAAACTCCTCTGTATCCTTAGAAGCTTCTCTTGAACTCTCACTTTATTCCCTTTCTTTAATTGAAATTTGTCCCCTGAAGATACCCCTTCCTCTAAGACCCTCTCTAGTACTTGTTTGTTGGCAGGTATAAGAGAGAGTTCTTGTTTAATGGCTTCTATTTTCTTCGTAAAATAGATGAGATCATCAAATAGATGATCTTCTAAAAGATCAAGGAACAATTGGAGGGGTCAGAGATTCGACTAATTCATCAGCAAGTCCTATTGGCTCTGACTTCAAAATCTATCTTAAATCCAACTCCTTCCAGTTACCTCCACCACTAACATGGCAGTCTAAGCAGTATTGTATCTTGCTGAACCTATCAAATCAGCATTCTGACCAGTCTCCCTATATCTTTTTAGTCTCCTCCACATAAGCAAGTAGGATGATCTTTTCAAAACACAAATCATCGCACTCTCTGGCTTAATACACTTCAATGGCAACCCATCTTTCTTTGGTTAAAGACAAATTCTTACCATAGCCCTCCTTTACTTCCTTGGACGTTACCTGCTTCTTAGACTCATCTGGCAAAATGTTTTTCATAGCTTTCTGACACAATGGTAACAATAGCCTTCTTTCAACTACTTGAAGCCACAATAATTCCTTTTACCACAGGGACTAAGATTGGATGTACTTCATCCTTCCTTTACCTGGTTAATTCCTCTTTTCCCTTAAAATCTCAGATCAGCCATAATTTCTCAGGGAAGCACTTTTATACTCTCTTATAGTGTTATGTACTTCATCCTCATAGCACTAAACATAGTTATAGCTTTCCATTAATTATAGTTATATTATTATATTTATATTTGTTTAAATGGGATAGTTGTACTATTATGTTATATCTAGCATTAATTTCCATTATTTAATTTTTGGGTTAACGTATGATGTCTTTCTCCCACTTAGCTTGTAAGCTTAATAACAATAGGGACCATGTCTGTTTTTGTTCACTATTGTATCCTCAAGCTCTAGCCTGCTGCCTAATACATATATGGTAGGTGCTCAATGAGTATCTTTTAAATAAATGAAAGCTTAAATTGACAGTCTTGAACACTAAGGGAGGCAGTACAAAGAGAAGACTCTGGCTCTTCTCATAACAGATGTGTGCCACCTATTACTCCTATTACTACTTTCTAACCTACACAAGAACAAGCTTCCTGACCCATAAAATGGAGGTCTTCCACTTCCAGGTTTTCCATCCCTGCATCCCAAATTCATTTTCACTAATCCCTGTGCACATGTCCCTAGAACTTCACTCAGAACCCAATTCCTTTGCAACTTATCCCAACTGCCAGAGATAAGGAGCCAAAATACACAGTAGGGAATGATCTGGACTTTGCCATTATTATAGCTAGTCCTGGTACTTTGTTTGGTATATAGTAGAGGAAAACACAAATGAACAACCACTGATGTGAATCCCTCATGTAAGGTCCAGTGATTTGGGTTGAGGCATTACTCCATGATCAAAAATGGGGGGTATGGTCCCTATAGAAATGGGGATTGAATCCTTACAGAAAAATTAAAGTGAAGCAGTTTGAAGTGGGAATGATTATTAGAACACTCTTTTGAGAGCAGGCCAAGAATCAAAAAGAAGAAACCAAACACCAAAGTCTAGTTCAAAGGACAGGAGCAGAACTATAAATTGGGAATGGAGCCACAGTCAAAGGCCAGATGGACTATGGAATGAATGATTGCACATCAGGAACCTGGGAGGTGTCTACACAATAATTATAGTGAACAGATCAGAGCAGGCAAATGCCTGGGGCCATAAGGCACAGAGAGGGAATAGAACCTCCTAGTAAAGAAAATTGACTCCTTCAAAGGCAATCCTTGGAAAGTCTTCCCTTCCGTGAAAGGCCAAGCCTGGGTGTTTGTGTAGTAGTCAGAAGGAAAGTCACCTCGTAATCAGTTTCCTTTAATTCAGGCCCCCTCACATATTCAGCATGTGACCCACACCCAGTAACAATTAAGCTTCAGAAATAGGTAAACTTCTCTGGTAACTAACAGGGAGCTTCAAGTAATCCAGCCCTTCTCACACTGAGAGTGACAAATCCATTAACCTCATTGCCATGTTACTCCTTTCTCCCACTGTTTTCTTGTGTTGACAAAATCATGACCTCTGATTTGTCTTCTGGCTTTTAGCTAAACATTCATTCCTTGCATCTGACAACAGATTCAGGTTCAGTAACTTTTCTCCAGGTTTTTGACTTAGACAATGCTTTATACTTATTTTTTATTTTTATCTCTTATTTCTTCTAGCTATTCCAGATAATTAATTAACCTACTTGATACTGTCTCTGGAGTCCTTTATCTGGCTTAAAATTTAATGCTTGATGTCTCTATCCAACCTGTCCTAAACCTTCCCACTCTCAGAGTAGCAAGAACAAGATTTATAGAATATACAACTTAATGTGCATTTAGTTATTATCTTATAAATAATTGTGCAATTCCTTGTTGTTTCCTGTATATAGGCCATATCTCACTAAATAAATTTCTTGAGGAATAGGATTGATTTTATACTACCTCTCTAGTGCTTATAATGCTGAGCACCTAATCAATATACTGAGGTTGCAAATAAAAACTAAGTGTCCATCATAGGATGAATGGATAAAGAAGATGTGGCACATATATACAATGGAATATTACTCAGCCATAAAAAGAAATGAAATTGAGCTATTTGTAATGAGATGGATGGACCTGGAGTCTGTCATACAGGGTGAAGTAAGTCAGAAAGAGAAAGACAAATACCGTATGCTAACACATATATATGGAATTTAAGAAAAAAAAATGTGATGAAGAATCTAGGGGTAAGACAGGAATAAAGACACAGACCTACCAGAGAATGGACTTGAGGATATCGGGAGGGGGAAGGGTAAGCTGTGACAAAGTGAGAGAGTGGCATGGACATATATACACTATCAAACGTAAAATAGATAGCTAGTGGGAAGCAGCCACATAGCACAGGGAGATCAGCTCGGTGCTTTGTGACCACCTAGAGGGGTGAGATAGGGAGGGTGGGAGGGAGGGAGACGCAAGAGGGAAGAGATATGGGAACATATGTATATGTATAACTGATTCACTTTGTTATAGAGCAGAAACTGACACACCATTGTAAACCAATTATACTCCAATAAAGATATTAAAAAAAAGAAATTAAGATTTCAAAAAAAAAAAACAAAAACAAATTGTAGATGAGGTACAATGGGTATGGCAATGTTTAGCCTCATTCAAAGAAGCCATCCTGAGAAGTTAAATGTTACCAGATCCCATTTAACATTTCTACAAACAAACTTGATAAAATACTAATAGTCTTAATAAGTAAGATAGTTTTAAAAATAATGTGTTCATTTGTTTTTAAAGAATGTGTGTTATATTCGGGAGTGGTCAAGATGGTGGAGTAGGAAGACCCTGAGCTCACCTCCTCCTATGGGCACACCAAAATTACAACTAATTACAGAGAAACTATCAATAAGAATGACCTAAAGTTTAGCACACACACATAAAAAAGATTTTTCACAATAAAAATGTAAAGAAGGAACCACAATGAGACAGGTAGGAGGGGTGGAGATACTATACAGTCAAGACCCACATTCCTGGGTAGGTGAGCCACAAATGGGAGGATAATAACAGTTGCAGAGTTTCTCCCCAAGGAGTGAGGAGACTGAGCCCCACATTGGGATGCTCAGAAGGGGGTCCTAGACCAAGAACATGAGCCACCAGAACATCTGGTTTTGAAGGCCAGCAGGGCTTTCATACAGGAGACCCAGAGGGCTGTAGGAAACAGACTCTGCTTTTAAAGGGCTCATACAAATTCTCACATGCTCTGAGACCTAGTGTAGAGACAGTAATTTGAAAGTATCCTGAGTTAGATCCACTTGCTGATCTTGGAGAGCCTCCCGGAGAGGCAACAGGAAACTGGGACTACACCTGGGGACACAGACACTGGTGACATCCATTTGGGGATGCTCATTCTACCATGAGGACTGGTGCTAGCAAGTGCCATTTTTGAGTCTTCCCTCTAGGCTATTAGTGACAGGTGCTTACCCACTTACCAGTGGGCTGGCAAGAGTCATGGGATAGCCAGGTATGCCATGGGTTTGCCCACCAGTAGCTGGCAGCCTCCACATGAGGCAGGCCTGGCAACCAACAGAGCCAAGGACCAGCCTTGCCTACCAGCCTGCCCACAATAGGCAGCCTCACCACAACAGAGGGACCCACTCAACTCACATAGGAGGCACCCCTACAGCATATAGCTCTGGTGACAAGAAGGGAGTATTTTGTTGAGCCCCATAAGATGTCTCCTATATAAGGCCACTTCCACAAGATTGGGAAATGTAACTGACTTACCTAATATACACAAATAAACACAGAGAATTAGGCTAAACGAGGTGACATAGGAATATGTAACAAATGAAAGAACAAGATAAAACCACAGAGGAAGAACTAAGTGAAGTGGAGATAATCTACCCAATAAACAATTCAAGGTAATGATAATAAAGACACTCGTCAAACTTGGCAGAAGAATGGATGAACACAGTGAGAAGTTTAACAAAGAGTTAGAAAATGTAAAGAAGAACCAAACAGAACTGAAGAGTATAATAACTGAAATTAAAAATATGCTAGAAGGAATCACAGTAGATTAGATGATACAAAGGAACAAATCAGTGAACTGGATGATGGAACAGTGAAAATCACCCAAGCTGAAGAGAAAAAAGAAAATAATAATTTTAAAAAATGAAGGCAGTTTAAGAGACCTCTTGAGAACATCAAGTGTACTAATATTCACATTATAGGGTTCCCAGAAGGAGAAGAGAGAGAGAAAGGGGCAGAGAACATATTTGAAGAGATAATACCTGAAAAATTCCCTTACCTGCAAAATGAAACAGACATTCAGGTACAGGAAGCAAATAAGATCAGAGAGTCCCAGATAAGATCAACTCAAAGAGGTCCACACCAAGACACATTGTAATTAAAATAGCAAAAATTAAAGAGAGAATCCCAAAAGCATCAAAGGCAAAGCAACTAGTAATGTACAAGGGAATTCCCATAAGATTGTCACCTGACTTTTCAGCAGAAATTTTGCAGTCCAAAAGGGAGTTGCACGATATATTTAAAGTAATAAAAGGAAAAACTACAACCAAGAATACTCTACCCAGCAAGGCTATCATTCAGATTTGAAGGAGAGATAAAGAGTTTTACAGACAGCAAAAGCTAAAAGAGTCCAGCACTACCAAACTAGCTTTATAAGAAAAGTTAAAAGTACTTCTCTAAGTGGAAAAGATCATAACTAGAAATATAAAAATTATGAAATAAAAAATCTCATTAGTAAAAGCAAATATGCAGTAAAGGTAGTGGATCAACCACGTACAAATCTAGTAGGAAGGTTAAAGACAAAAGTAGTGAAATCATCTGTATCCACAGTAAGCAGTTAAGGTATTAAAAAAATAAAAATATGTAAAATATGATGTCAAAAACATTAAACATGTGGGGGGCAAAAAAATTCAGGGTTGTTAGAATGTGTTTGAACTTAAGTGATCATCAACTTAAGTTTGATCATCATCATCATCAAAATAATCATGTATATATATAGACTGCTATATATCAACCTCATAGTAACTACAAATCAAAAATCTGTAACAGATTCACACACACAAAAGAGAAAGAAATCCAAACACAGCACTAAAGATAGTCATCAAATAACAAGGCAAGACACCAAAAGAAGACAGGAGCAGAAAAGAACTACAAAAACAACCCCAAAACTATTAACAAGATGATAACAAGTTCATACCTATCTATAATTATTATAAATGTAAATGGACTAAATGCTCCAGTCAAAAGACATAGAGTGGCTGAATGGATTAAAAAAACAAACAAACAAAAAACAAGACCAACATATATGCTGCTTTCAATTCTAAACACACACACAGGCTAAAACTGAGGGGAAACAAAAGGAAAGGAAAGCTTGGGTAGCAATACTTACATCAGATGAAACTGACTTTAAAACAAAGAGTGTAAGTGTAACACGAGACAAAGAAAAACATTACATAATGATAAACAGATCTATCCAACAAGAAGATATAACAATTATGAATGTAAATGAACCCCACATAGGAGCACCTAAATACATACAGCAAATATTAACAAATATAAAGGGAAAAATTGAGAGTAATCTAATAATAGTAGGGGACTTTACTACTCCACTTACCTCAATGGACAGACCATCCAGACAGAAAATCAATAAGGAAACACTGGCCTTAAATGACCCATTAGACCAGATGGACTTCATAGATATATATAGAACATTCTATCCAAAATCAGTGAGACAGACATTCTTTCCAAGTGCACAGGGCATATTCACCAGGATAGATCACGTCCTAGACCACAAAACAAGTCTCAGTAAATGTAAGGAGACTGAAATAATATGAAACAACTCTTCTGACCACAAAGATATGAGACTAGAAATCACTACAAGAAAATGCAAAAACAAAAAACAAATGTGGAGGCTAAACAATACACTGCTAAACAACAAATAGGTCACTAAATAAATCAAAGAGAGATTAAGTAATACCTGGAGACAAATGAAAATGAAAATACAACAGTCCAAAATCTATGGAATGCAACAAAAGCAGTTCTAAGAGGGAAGTTTATAGTGACACAAGCCTACTTTGGGAAATAAGAAAAATCTCAAACACACAACCTAAGCTTACACTTAAAGAAACCAGTAAAAAAACAAACAAAAAAATAGAAAAGGCCAAAAAACTAAGAGTTGGTTCTTTAAAAAGATACAAACATTGATAAACCTTTACCCAGACTGATCAAGAAAAAGAAAGGACCCAAATGAATAAAATCAGAATTTAAAAGAAGTTACCACAGCCTGCCATGTCCTGCCCACTGCCTGATGCAAACAGTGGAGTATTGCTCTGTGGCAGAAGAGGGAGATGCCATGTCCTGAGACCTGCAAGAGTCCTTAGGATGAACTGATTGCCAAGTGAGGGTTCTTGGCTTCACAATGCAGGAAAGAATCCAAGAGCTGGCCAAAGAAAAGTGAAGGTACCATTTTAAGCACTAAGATGTCATTTGATCTTCATAAAATCAACTTTGAGATCTCCTTTTGTGAAATGTCAGTTCAAGTCATTTGACCCATTTTTTCCATCTCACCACATTTGGAAAAGCAGAGCTCTGGAGACTTCCTCTTGTGAGAGCACCAGAATCACAACTAACTGCTGAAGAATCAACGACAGGAAGACACTGGAATTCACCAAAAAACATACCCCACATCCAAAGACAAAGGAGAAGCCACAATGAGATGGTAGGAGGGAGTCAATCACAATAAAATCAAATCCCATAACCGCTGGGTGGCTAACTCACAAACTGGAGAACAATTATACCACAGAAGTCCACCCACTGGAGTGAAGGTTCTGAGTCCCACTTCAGGCTTCCCAACCTAGGGGTCCGGCAACAGGAGGAGGAATTCCAAGAGAATAAGACTTTGAAGGCTAGTGGGATTTGATTGCAGGACTTCAACAGGACTGGGGGAAACAGAGATTCCACTCTTGGAGGGCACACACAAAGTAGTGTGTTTATCAGGACTCAGGGGGAAGGAGCAGTGACCCCATAGGAGACTGAACCAGACCTACCACCTAGTGTTGGAGGGTCTCCTGCAGAGGTGGGGGGTGGCTGTGGCTCACTGCAGGGACAAGGACACTGGCAGCAGAAGCTCTGGGAAGTATCCTTGCCATGAGCCCTCCCAGAGTTTGCCATTAGCTCCACCAAAGAGCCTGTAGCCTCCAGTGCTGAGTCACCTCAGGCCAAACAACCAACAGGGAGGGAACTCAGCCCCACCTATCAGCAGACAAGCAGATTAAAGTTTAACTGAGCTCTACCCATCAGAGCAACTTCCAGCTCTACCCACCACCAGTCCCTCCAATCAGGAAGCTTGCACAAGCCTCTTAGATAGCCTCATCCAGCAGAGGGCAGACAGCAGAATCAAGAAGAACTACAGTACTGTAGCCTGTGGAATGAAAACCACATTCACAGAAAGACAGACAAAATAAAAAGGCAGAGGACTATGTACCAGATGAAGGAACAAGATAAAACCCCAGAAAAACAACTAAATCAAGTGGAGATAGGCAACTTTCCAGAAAAAGAATTCAGAATAATGACAGTGAAGATGATCCAGGACCTTGGAAAAACAATGGAGGCAAAGATCAAGAAGATGCAAGAAATGTTTAAGAAAAACCAAGAAGAATTAAAGAACAAACACCTCAAAGAATTAAAGAACAAACAAAAAGAGATGAACAATACAATAACTGAAATGAAAAATACACTAGAAGGAATCAATAGAATAACTGAGGCACTCCATAAGTGACCTGGAGCACAGAATGGTGGAATTCACTGCTGTGGAACAGAATAAAGAAAAAAGAATGAAAAGAAATGAAGACAGCCTAAGAGACCTCTGGGATAACATTAAATGCACCAACATTTGCATTATAGGTGTCCCAGAAGGAGAAGACAGAGAGATAAATGACCCGAGAAAATATTTGAAGAGATTATAGTTGAAAACTTCCCTAACATGGGAAAGGAAATAGCCACCCAACTCCAGGAATCACAGAGAGTCCCAGGCAGGATAAACCCAAGAAGAAACACACCAAGACACATAGTAATCCAACTGACAAAAATTAAAGACAAAGAAAAATTATTAAAAGCAGCAAAGGAAAAATAACATACAAGGGAACTCCCATAAGGTTAACAGCTGATTTCTCAGCAGAAACTCTACAAGCCAGATGGAAGTGGCACAATATATTTAAAGTGATGAAAGGGAAGAAACTATAGCCAAGATTACTCCACCCAGCAAGGGTCTCATTCAGATTTGACGGAGAAATCAAAACTTTAAAGATAAGCAAAAGCTAAGAGAATTCAGCACAATCAAACCAGCTCTGCAACAAATGCTAAAGGAACTTCTCTAAGCAGGAAACACAAGAGAAGAAAAGGACCTACAAAAACAAACACAAAACAATAGAGAAAATGGTAATAGGAACATACATATTGATAACTACCGTAAATGTGAATGGATTAAATACCCCAACCAAAAGATACAGGCTTGCTGAATAGATACAAAAACAAGACCCATATATATGCTATCTACAAGAAACCCTCTTCAGACCTAGGGACACATACAGACTGAAAGTGAGGGGATAGAAAAAGATATTCCATGCAAATGGAAATCAAAAGAAAGCTCGAGTAGCAATACTCATATCAGATAAAATAGATTTTAAAATAAAGAATGTTACAAGAGACAAGGAAGGACACTACATAACGATCAAGGGATCAATCCAAGAAGAGGATATAACAATTATAAATATATATGCATCCAACATATGAGCACCTCAATATATAAGGCAAATGCTAACAGTTATAAAAGAGGAAATCAATGGTAACACAGTAATAATGGGGGACTTTAACACCTCACTTACACCAATGGACAGATCATCCAGACAGTAATTTAATAAGGAAACACAAGCTTTAAATGACACAAGAGACCAGATAGATTTAATTGATATTTATAGGACATTCCATCTGAAAACACCAGATTACACTTAATTCTCAAGTGCACACAGAACATTCTCCAGGATAGATCACATCTTGGGTCACAGATCAAGCCTCAGTAAATTTCAGAAAACTGAAATCATATCAAGCATCTTTTGTGACCACAACACTATGAGATTAGAAATAATTCACAGGGAAAAATGTAAAAAACACAAACACATGGAGGCTAAACAATACATTACTAAATTACTAAGAGATCATTGAAGAAAATAAAAAAATACCTAGAGACAAATGACAATGGAAACATGACAATCCAAAACTATGGGATGCAGCAAAAGGAGTTCCAAAAGGGAAGTTTATAGCAATACAATCCTACCTCAAGAAACAAGAAAAATCTCAAATAAACAATCTAACCTTACACCTAAAGGAACTAGAGAAAGAAAAATAAACAAAACACAAAGTTACAATGAAAGAAATCATAAAGATCAGAGCACAAGTAAATGAAATAGAAACAAACAATAGCAAAGATCAATAAAACTAAAAGCTGGTTCTTTGAGAAAATAAACAAAACTGATAAACCTTTAGCCAGACTCATGAAGAAAAAGAGGGAGAGGACTCAAATCAATAAAATTAGAAATGAAAATGGAGAAGTCACAATGGACACTGCAGAAATACAAAGCACCATAAGAGACTACTACAACTCTATGCCAATAAAATGGACAACCTGGAAGAAATGGACAAATTCTTAGAAAGGTATAACCTTCCAAGACTGAACCAGGAAGAAATAGAAAATATGAAGAGACAAATCACAAGTAATGAACTTGAAACTATGATTAAAAATCTTCTAACAAACAAGAGTCCAGGACTAGATGGCTTCACAGGTGAATTCTAACAGACATTTAGAGAAGAGCTAACACCCATCATTCTCAAACTCTTCCAAAAAATTTCAGAGGAAGGAACACTCCCAAACTCATTTTATAAGAACATCATCACACTTATACCAAAACCAGACAAAGGTACTACAGAAAGAGAAGATTACAGACCAATATCCCTGATGAATATAGATGCAAAAATCCTCAACAAAATACTAGCAAACAGAATCCAACAGCACATTAAAAGGATCATACACCATGATCAAGTGAGATTTATCCCAGGGATGCAAGGATTCTTCAGTATACACAAATCAATCAATGTGATACACCATATTAATAAATTGAAGAATAAAAACCATAAGATCATCTCAATAGATGCAGGAAAAGCTTTTGACAAAATTCAACACCAATTTATGATAAAAACTCTCGAGAAAGTAGGCATAGAGGGAACCTACCTTAACATAATAAATACCCACAGCAAACATCATTCTCAGTGGCGAAAAACTGAAAGCATTTCCTCTAAGATCAGGAACAAGACAAGGATGTCTGCTCTCACCACTATTATTCAAAATAGTTTTGGAAGTCCTAGCCATGGCAATCGGAGAAGAAAAAGAAATAAAAGGAATACAAATTGGAAAAGAAGAAGTAAAACTGTCACTATTAACAGATGACATGATACTATACATAGACAATCCTAAAGATGCCACCAGAAAACTACTAGAGCTAATCAATGAATCTGGTAAAGTTGCAGGATACAGAATTAATGTACAGAAATCTCTTGCATTCCTATACACTAACAATGAAAGACCAGAAACAGAAATTAAGAAAACAATCCCATTCACCATTGCAACAAAAAGAATAATATACCTAGGAATAAACCTACCTAAGGAAGTAAAAGAACTGTACTCTGAAAACTATAAGACACCAATGAAAGAAATCAAAGATGACACAAACAGATGGAGAGACATACCATGTTCTTGGATTGGAAGAATAAATATTGTGAGAATGACTATGCTCCCCAAAGCAATCTACAGATTCAGTGCAATCCCTGTCAAATTACCAGTGGCATTTTTTACAGAACTAGAACAAAAAAATCTTTAAATTTGTATGGAGACACAAAAGACCCCAAATAGCCAAAGCAATGTTGAGGGGAAAAAATGGAGCTGGAAGAATAAGCCTCCCTGACATCAGACTATACTACAAAGCTACAGTAATCAAGACAATATGCTACAGGCACAAAAACAGAAATACAGATCAATGGAATAGGATAGGAAGCCCAGAGATAAACCCACACACCTACGGTCAACTAAACTATGACAAAGGAAGCAAGGATATACAATGGAGAAAAGACAGTCTCTTCAATAAGTGGTACTGGGAAAACTGGACAACTACATGTAAAAGAATGAAATTAGAACACTCTCTAACACCATACTCAAAAATAAACCCAAAATGGATTAAAGACCTAAATGTAAGACTGGACACTATAAAACTCTTAGATGAAAACATAGGAAGAACACTCTTTGACATAAATCACAGCAAGATCTTTTTGACTCACCTCCTAGAGTAATGGAAATAAAAACAAAAATAAACAAATGGGACCTAATGAAACTTAAAAGCTTTTGCACAGCAAAGGAAACTATACAAAAATGAAAAGACAACCCTCAGAATGGGATAAAACATTTGCAAACAAATCAACAGACAAAGGATTAATCTCCAAAATATATAAACAGCTCATGCAGCTCAATATTAAAAAAAAACAACCCAATCAAAAAAATGGGCAGAAGACCTAAACAGACATTTCTCCAAAGACATACAGATGGCCAAAAGGCACAAGAATAGCTGCTCAACGTCACTAATTATTAGAGAAATGCAAATCAAAACTATAATGAGGTATCACCTCACACCGGGTAGAATGGGCATCATCAGAAAATCTACAAACAAGTGCTGGAGAGGGTGTGGAGAAAAGAGAACCCTCTTGCATTGTTGGTGGGAATGTAAATTGATACAGCCACTATGGAAAACAGTATGGATGTTCCTTAAAAAACTAAAAACAGAATTATCATATGACCCAGCAATCCCACTACTGGGCCTATACCCAGAGAAAACCGTAATTCAAAAAGACATATGCACCCCAATGTTCATTGCATCACTCTTTACAATTGCCAGGTCATGGAAGCAACCTAAATGCCCACTGACAGATGAATGGATAAAGAAGATATGGTACATATATACAATGGAATATTACTCAGCCATAAAAAGGAACGAAAGTGGGTCATTTGTAGAGACGTAGATGGACCTAGAGACTGTCATACAGAGTGAAGTAAGTGGAAAGAGAAAAACAAATATTGTATATTAACACATATTGTGGAATATAGAAAAATGGTACAAATGAACCGGTTTGCAAGGCAGAAATAGAGACACAAATGTAGAGAACAAACATATGGACACCAAAGCAGGAGAGAGGGGGGCGGGGGGCAGTGGTGGTGGTGGTGGGATGAATTGGGAGATTGGGATTGACATATATACACTAATATGTATAAAATAGATAACTTATAAGAACATGCTGTGTAAAAAAAGATAAAATAAATTTAAAAAAAAATAAAAGAAGTTACAGCACAGAAATACAAAGGCTCATAAGAGATTACTATGAACAATTACAAGCCATTAAAATGGATAACCTAGAGAAAAATGGATGAATTCCTAGCAACATAAAATCTCCCAAGACTGAATCAGAAAGAAATACAAGATACAAACAAATTACCAGTAATGATATTGAATCAGTAATCAAAAAACTGCCAACAAACATAAGTCCAGAATGAGATGGCTCTACAGGTGAGTTTTACCAATTTTTTTAAAAATAAATTTATCTATTTTATTTATTTATTTATTTATTTATTTATTTATTTATTTATTTATTTATTTATTTATTTATTTATGGCTGCATTGGGTCTTTGGTGCTGTGCGCGGCCTTTCTCTAGTTGTGTCGAGCAGGGGTTACTCTTCATTGCGGTGCATGGGCTTCTTTTTGTGGTGGCTTTTTTTTTGTTGGAGCACAGGCTTTAAGGTGCGTGGGCTTCAGTAGTTGTGGCGTGTGGGCTCAGTAGTTGTGGCTTATGGGCTTTAGAGCACAGGCTCAGTAGTTGTGGCACACGGGCTTAGTTGCTCCACAGTATGTGGGATCTTCCCGGACCAGGGTTCGAACCATGTCCCCTGCATTGGGAGGTGAATTCTTAACCACTGTTCCACCAGGGCAGTCCGAGTTCTACCAAATATTTACAAAAGATTTCACACCTATTTTTACAAACTATTCCAAAAAAATCGAAGAGAAAGGAACACTTCCAAACTTATTCTATAAAGCCAGCATCACCCTGATACCAAAACCAAAGTCACCACAAAAAATAAAATTACAGCCCAATGACACTGATGAACATAGATTCAAAAATCCTAAACAAAATATTAGCAAATCGAATTCAACCATACATTGAAAGTATTACACACAATGATCAATATCCAAAAATCAGTCAATGTGATAAAGCACATTAACAAATTGAGGAATAAAAATCATATGATCACCTCAATAAATGTAGGAAAACCTTTTGACAAAATTCAATGTCCGTTTATGATAAAAACTCTCATAAAAGTTGGTATAGAGGGAATATAATATAATAAAGGCCATATTTGACAAACCTACGGCCAACATCATACTCAGTGGTGAAAAAGAAAGAATTTTCTCTAAGATCAGGCACAAGACAAGGATGCCTACTCTTGCCATTTTCATTCAACATAGTATTGGAAGTCCTAGCCACAGCAATTGGACAAGAAAAAACAAACAAATGAAAGGAATCCAAATTGGAAAGGAAGAATTTAGACTGTCACTGTTTGCAGGTGACATGATACTGTATATAGAAAATCCTAAACCAACTCCAAAAAACTATTAGAACTAATAAATGAATTCAGTAAAGTTACAGGATACAAAATTTACATATTCAAAAATCTGTTGCCTTTCTGTACACTAACAATGAACGGTCAGAAAGAGAAATTAAGAAAAGAATCACATTTACTATTGCATCAAAAAGAATAAAATATCTTGGGATAAACTTAACAAAGGAGTCAGAAGACCTATATTCTGAAAATTGTAAGATACTAATGAAAGAAATTATAGACAACACAAACAAATGGAAAGATATACCATGAACATGGATTGGAAGAATTAATATTGTCAAAATGACCATAATACTCAAGGCAATCTACAGATTCAGTGCAATCTCTACCAAAATGCTAATGACGTTTTTCACAGAACTAGAACAAGTAATTCTAAAATTTGTACAGAACCACAAAAGACCTCTAGATAGACAAAACAATCTTGAGAAAGAACAAAGCTGGAGGTAATCATGCACCCTGATTTCAAACCATACAACAAAGTCACAGTAATCAAAACAGTATGATACTGGCACAAAAACAGACACATAGATGAATAGAGAGGCCAGAAATAAACCCACAGTTATATGGGTGATTAATCTATGACAAAGGAAGCAAGAATATGCAATGGGGAATAGACAGCCTCTTCAGTAAGTGGTGCTGGGAAAACTGCACAGCTACGTGCAAAAGAATCAAACTGGACTACTTTCTCACATCATATAAAAAATAAATTCAAAACAAATTAAAGTCTTAAATGTAAGACCAGAAACCATAAAACTCCTAAAGGAAAACATAGGCAACATACTCTGACATGAATTTTAGGGATACATTTTTTTTGGATTTGTTTCCTCAGGCAAGGGACACAAAACAAATGGTACTACATCAAACTAAAACACTTGCACAACAAAGGAAAATATCAACAAAATGAAAAGGTCACCTACTGAATGGGACAAGATATTTGCAAACAGTGCTGTCAAGTAAGGAGTTAATATCCAAGATATAAAAGAACTCATTCAACTCAACATCAAAAAAACAAACAATTTGATTAAAAAATAAGCAGAGGACCTGATAGTCATTTTTCCAAAGAAGACAAACAGTTGGCCAACAGACATGTGAAAAAATGCTCAACACCACTAATCATTAGGGAAATGCAAATCAAACCACAATAAGATATCACCTCACACCTGTCAGAATGGGTATTATCAAACAGACAACAAATTACAAGTGTTGACATGGATGTTGAAAAAAGGGAACCCTTGTACGCTGTTGGTGGGAATGTAAATTGGTACATTCACTATGGAAAACAGTATATAGCTTCCTCAAAAAATTAAAAATAGAACTAACATACAATACAGCAATTCCCCTTCTGGGTATTTTTTTGAAGAAAACAAAAATACTAATTCAAAAAGATATATGCATCCCTATGTTCATTGCATTATTTTCAATAGCCAAGATATGGAAGAAATCTAAGTGCCCACTGATAGATGAATGGATAAAGAAGATGTGGTATCTATATACAATGGAGTATTACTCAGACATTAAAAAATGAATTATGCCATTTGCAACAAGATGGATGGACCTGGAGGGTATTTTGCTTAGTGGAATAAGTCAGTCAAATAAAGGCAAATATGGTATGTTATCGCTTATATGTGGAATCTAAAAAACAAAATAAATGGACCAATAACCAAAAAGAAACAGAGTCATAGATACAGAGGACAAATTGAGGGGATGAGTGAAATAAGTGAGGGAGATTGAATGGTACAAACTTCCACTTATAAAATAAATGAGTGATGGGGCTGAAATGGGCAGTGTGGGGAATATAGTCAATTATAATACAATATTTTTGTATGGTGACAGATGGTAACTCAGCTTATCATGGTGATCATGTTGTAATGTATAGAAATACTGAATCACTATGTGTGCATCAGGAGCTAACACAGTGTTGTGGGTCAATTATACTTCACAAAGAAAACAAACAAACAAGCTCAGAAAAAGTGATTAGATTTATAGTTACTAGGGGCAGAGGGGGAGGGGAAATTGAATGAAGATGGTCAAAGTTACAAGCTCCCAGTTATAAGACAGACAAGTACCAGGGATGCAATGTCAACATGATTAATATAATTAACACTGCTGTATGTGATACATGAAAAGTTGTCAAGAGAGTAAATCCTAAGAATTCTTATCACAAGGAAAATTGTTTTCTTTATCTTTTATTTTGTATCTATGTGAGATAATGGATGTTCACTAGACTTAACTGTGGTAATCATTTCATGATGTATGCAAGTCAAATCATTGTGCTGAACACCTTAAATGTATATAGTGTTGTATGTTAATTATATTTCAATAAAACTGGAAGAAATAAAGAACATGTGTTATATCCAATCATAGAAACTTACAATTAGAAACACCCTCAGAAGTAATTTAACATACACCTTGATGAATCACAGAGTATCTCCTTGATATTAATCTTGATCTCTAAGCCTATGGGGACAACAATAAAAACATAACTAACTGATAGAAGCCAAGAACAGTTTCCCTGAAAAAAATGACATTCAAAGCAAATTTTGAACTACACATATGAATTAGCTAGGTGAAAAAGGGGTGCACAAAATATAGGGTAAAGCCTGGGGGAGGAGAGACAGAAGCAGCTGCTGAGTTTCCACAACAGAAAGAAGGCTTGTGTGGTTGAAACAGAAAGAGTAAGGAGATGGCACAAGATGAGCTAGAAGCAGCCAGATTTTGAAGACCTTGCCAAGGATTATGGACTTTATCCTACGAACAGAGAGAAGTTATTGACAGATTTTGTGAGGAACATAATATGAAAGCTTTCTGCTTTTTAAAAAAGTCACTTTGGACTTTTGCTCCTTGGCAAGACAAGTAACCAGTATTAGATTTACCCTTCTGCCTGAAGTAAGCATAGAAATTGCATTGTAATAACATGGATGAACCTGGAGGACATTATGCTAAGTGAAATAAGCCAGACACAGAAAGACAAATATTGTATGATCTCACTTATAGAAGGAATCTAAAAAAATGTTGAACTCATAGTAATAAAGAGTAGAATGGTAGTTAGCAGGTGTTGGGGGAAAAGGGAAGATGTTTGTCAAAGGATACAAACTTTTAGTTATAAGACAAATAAGTCCTGGAGACCTAATGTTCAGCATGGTGACTAGAGTTAATGTTTTACATACTTGAAATTTGCTAATAGAGTAGTTCTTTTTTTTAACATCTTTATTGGAGTATAATTGCTTTACAACAGTGTGTTAGTTTCTGCTTTATAACAAAGTGAATCAGTTATACATATACATACGTTCCCTTATCTCTTCCCTCTTGCATCTCCCTCCCTCCCACCCTCCCTATCCCACCCCTCTAGGTGGTCACAGATTAGCACAGCTAATCTCCCTGTGCTATGCGGCTGCTTCCGACTAGCTATCTATTTTAAGTTTGGTAGTGTATATATGTCCATGCCACTCTCTCACTTTGTCACAGCTTACCCTACCCCCTCCCCAAATCCTCAAGTCCATTCTCTAGTAGCTCTGTGTCTTCATTCCCATCTTACCCCTAGGGTCTTCATGACGTTTTTTTTTTTTTCTTAGATTCCATACATATGTGTTAGCATACGGTATTTGTTTTTCTCCTTCTGACTTACTTCACTCTGTATGACAGAGTCTAGGTCCATCCAACTCACTACAAATAACTCAACTTCGTTTCTTCTCATGGTTGAGTAATATTCCATTGTATATATGTGCCACATCTTCTTTATCCATTCATCTGTTGATGGACACTTAGGTTGCTTCCATGTCCTGGCTATTGTAAATAGAGCTGCAATTAACATATTGGTACATGACTCTTTTTGAATTATGGTTTGCTCAGGGTCTAAGCCCAGTAGTGGGATTGCTGGGTCATATGGTAGTTCTACTTGTAGTTTTTTAAGGAAGCTCCATACTATTCTCCATAGTGGCTGTATCAATTTACATTCCCACCAACAGTGCAAGAGTGTTCCCTTTTCTACACACTCTCTCCAGCATTTATTGTTTCTAGATTTTTTGATGATGGCCATTCTGACCGGTGTGAGATGATATCTCATTGCAGTTTTGATTTGCATTTCTCTAATGATTAATGATGTTGAGAATTCTTTCATGCATTTGTTGGCAATCTGTATATCTTCTTTGGCGAAATGTCTATTGAGGTCTTCTGCCCATTTTTGGATTGGGTTGTTTGTTTTTTTGTTACTGAGCTGCATGAGCTGCTTGTAAATTTTGGAGATTAATCCTTTGTCAGTTGCTTCATTTGCAAATATTTTCTTCCATTCTGAGGGTTCTCTTTTGGTTTTGTTTATGGTTTCCTTTGCTGTGCAGAAGCTTTTAAGTTTCATTAGGTCTCATTTGTTTATTTTTGTTTTTATTTCCATTACCCTAGGAGGTGGATCAAAAAGGATCTTGCTGTGATTTATGTCATAGAGTGTTCTGCCTATGTTTTCCTCTAAGAGTTTGATAGTTTCTGGCTTTACATTTAGGTCTTTAATCCATTTTGAGCTTATTTTTGTGTATGGTGTTAGGGAGTGTTCTAATCTCATACTTTCACATGTACCTGTCCAGTTTTCCCAGCACCATTTATTGAAGAGGCTGTCTTTTCTCCACTGTATATTCTTGCCTCCTTTATCAAAGATAAGGTGACCATATGTGCATGGGTTTATCTCTGGGCTTTCTATCCTGTTCCATTGATCTATATTTCTGTCTTTGTGCCAGTACCATACTCTCTTAATTACTGTAGCTTTGTAGTATAGTCTGAAGTCAGGGAGCCTGATTCCTCCAGCTCCATATTTTGTTCTCAAGACTACTTTGGCTATTCGGGGTCTTTTCTGTTTCCATAAAAATTGTGAAATTATTTGTTCTAGTTCTGTGAAAAATGCCAGTGGTAGTTTGATAGGGATTGCATTGAACCTGTAGGTTGCTTTCGGTAGTAGAGTCATTTTCACAATGTTGATTCTTCCAATCCAAGAACATGGTATATCTCTCCATCCATTTGTATCATCTTTAATTTCTTTCATCAGTGTCTTATAATTTTCTGCATACAGGTCTTTTGTCTCCTTAGGTAGGTTTATTCCTAGATATTTTATTCTTATTGTTGCAATGGTAAATGGGAGTGTTTTCTTTTTTTTTTTTTTTTTGCGATACGCGGGCCTCTCACTGTTGTGGCCTCTCCCACTGCAGAGCACAGGCTCCGGACGCGCAGGCTCAGCGGCTATGGCTCACAGGCCCAGCCGCTCCGCGGCATGTGGGAGCCTCCCTGACCGGGGCACAAACCCGTGTCCCCTGCATCGGCAGGCGGACTCTCAACCACTGCACCACCAGGGAAGCCTGGGAGCGTTTTCTTAATTTCACTTTCAGATTTTTCATCATTAGTGTATAGGAATGCCAGAGATTTCTGTGCATTAATTTTGCATCCTGCTACTTTACCAAATTCATTGATTAGCTCTAGTAGTTTTCTGGTAGCATCTTTAGGATTCTCTATGTAGAGTATCATGTTATCTGCAAACTGGCAGCTTTACTTCCTCTTTTCCAATTTGGATTCCTTTTATCTTTTCTGACCACAATGCTATGAGACTAGATATCAATTACAGGAAAAGATATGTAAAAAAGTACAAACACAGGGAGGCTAAACAATATACTACTTAATAACCAAGTGATCACTGAAGAAATCAAAGAGGAAATCAAAAAATATCTGGAAACAACTGACAATGGAGACACGGTGACCCAAAACCTATGGGATGCAGCAAAAGCAGTTCTAAGAGGGAAGTTTATAGCAATACAATCCTACCTTAAGAAACAGGAAACATCTCAAATAAACAACCTAACCTTGCACCTAAAGCAATTAGAGAAAGAAGAACAAAAAAACCCCAAAGTTAGCAGAAGGAAAGAAATCATAAAGATCAGATCAGAAATAAATGAAAAAGAAATGAAGGAAACGATAGCAAAGATCAATAAAACTAAAAGCTGGTTCTTTGAGAAGATAAACAAAATTGATAAACCATTAGCCAGACTCATCAAGACAAAAAGGGAGAAGATTCAAATCAATAGAATTAGAAATGAAAAAGGAGAAGTAACAACTGGCACTGCAGAAATACAGAGGATCATGAGAGATTACTACAAGCAACTCTATGCCAATAAAATGGACAAGCTGGAAGAAATGGACAAATTCTTAGAAATGCACAACCTGCTGATACTGAGCCAGGAAGAAATAGAAAATATGAACAGACCAATCATAAGCACTGAATTGAAACGGTGATTAAAAATCTTCCAACAAACAAAAGTCCAGGACCAGATGGCTTCACAGGCAAATTCTATCACACATTTAGAGAAGAGCTAACACCTATCCTTCTCAAACTCTTCCAAAATATAGCAGAGGGAGGAACACTCCCAAACTCATTCTACGAGGCCACCATCACCCTGATACCAAAACCAGACAAAGATGTCACAAAGAAGAAAACTACAGGCCAATATCACTGATAAACATAGATGCAAAAATCCTCAACAAAATACTAGCAAACAGAATCCAACAGCACAAGAAAACGATCATACACCATGATCAAGTGGGGTTTATTCCAGGAATGCAAGGATTCTTCAATATACACAAATCAATCAACGTGATACACCATATTAACAAACTGAAGGAGAAAAACCACAGGATCTTCTCAATAGATGCAGAGAAAGCTTTCAACAAAATTCAACACCCATTTATGATAAAAACCCTGCAGAAAGTAGGCATAGGGGGAACTTTTCTCAACATAATAAAGGCCATATATGACAAACCCACAGCCAACATCGTCCTCAATGGTGAAAAACTGAAACCATTTCCACTAAGATCAGGAACAAGACAAGGTTGCCCACTCTCACCACTATTATTCAACATAGTTTTGGAAGGCTTAGCCACAGCAATCAGAGAAGAAAAAGAAATAGAGTAGTTCTTAAGTGTTCTCAGCACACACAAAAAAAGATACCTGTGTGAGTTAATTGATATGTTAATTAGCTTGATTGTGGCAATCATCTTTCAATGTAAGTGTTTATAAAAACATATTGTACATCTTAAGGATATTAAATTTTTGTTAATCATACTTCAGTAAAGCTGAAAAAAAGAAAACAAGAATTTTCTTATTTAAATGCCTTTAATAGATAACTGACTCCTTAAAAAAACATATTGTGAAGTTTATTTGTTTATTTATTTATTTACTTATTTTTGGCCACACCGTATGGTATGCGGGATCTTTGTTCCCCGACCAAGGATTGAACCCATGCCCCCTACAGTGGAAGTGTGTAGTCTTAACCAGCGGACTGCTAGGGAAGTCCCTGTGAGGTTTATAAAATATGTAGAAGTAAAATGTAAGGCAAAAATTGTAAAAAGTCCAGAAAGGGAAAATACAACTATACTTCTATTACACCTATTATCTATTACTTCTATTAAAGATTTTTACACTATACGTTAAAGAATATAATAACATTTGAAGGTACAATGTGTTAAGTTAAAGACGTATAATATAAACCCTATATCAACAACTAAAACTCTATCTCTTTATTGTGAATAATAAAGAGTTACAGCTAATAAGCTGACAAAGGATATAAAATGAAATAAAAATTGTATAATTGCTCTTAAAAAGTAGAAAAATAGGAAAATGGGAAGAAAGAACAGATGGGACTAACAGAAAACAAATACCCAGACCATATATTTAAATTCAAACATTCCAATGATCACATTAAATGTAAATGGTCTAAATAGTCTCATTTAAAAACTGGAGATTGTAAGGTTGGGTAAAAAGCAAGATTCAGCTATGTTAACATATAGGTTTTAAAGAAAAGGATGAAAAAACCACACCATGCTAAGACTAATCAAAAGAAAGCTGGGATGGTTATATAAATATCAAACAAAATAGATTTCAGAGCAAATATTACCAGAGTTGAAGAAGGACAAAAAATGAACAAATTCCTTGAAATACATAAACTACCAAAGCTCATTCAAGAGGAAATAGATAGGGGGCTTCCCTGATGGTGCAGTGGTTAGGGATCTGCCTGCCAATGCAGGGGACACAGGTTTGAGCTCTGGTCTGGGAAGATCCCACATGCCGCGGAGCAACTAAGCCCATGTGCTACAACTACTGAGCCTGTGCTCTAGAGCCTGAGAGCCACAACTACTGAGCCTGCATGCCACAACTGCTGAAGCCTGTGCGCCTAGAGCCTGTACTCCACAACAAGAGAAGCCACTACAGTGAGAAGCCCGCGCACCACAATGAAGAGTAGCCCGCTTGCCTCAACTAGAGAAAGCCTACATGCAGCAATGAAGACCCAATGCAGCCAAAAATAAATAAACAAAAATAAATTTTATAAAAAGAAACAGATAATCTAAATAACTCTATAGCTATTAAAGACATTGAATTTTTAGTTAAAAACCTCCCCACAAAGAAAACCCTAGGGTCATATAGCTTCACTGGCAAATTCTACCAAATATTTAAACAAGAAATAATACCAATTCTACGAAACTCTTCCAGAAAATTGATGAGGGAATACTTCCCAAATCATTCTGTGAGGACCACATTACTCAATACCAAAACCATAAAATTACATTATAAGAAAAGAAAACTACAGACCAATATATCTCATGCTTATATGTGCAAAGCTTCTTAACAAAATGTTATCAAATAAAATACAATAATATACAAACGGATAATACATCATAAATGGGGTTTATCCCAGGAATGTAAAATTGTTTTAATATTCAAAAACCAACCTATGTAATTCTGGGTAATAACTGACTAAGAAAGAAAAACTACATGATCATTTCAATAAATACAGAAAAAAACATTTGAGAAATACAAAATACATGCCTGGTAAAAACTCTCATAAAACCAGAAACAGAAGGAAACTTCCTTAAACTCATAGACAAAATATATAAGAAACCTACAGTTAACATTATACTTATAGTGAAAGACTGAATACTTTCTTTCTAAAATCAGGAACAGGGAAAGGATGTTTATCTTACCACTTTTAATCAACATTGTACTGCTGGTTCTAGCCAGTGAATTAGGAAAGAAAAAGAATTTTAAAACATCTAGACTGGAAAAGAAGTATAACTCCCTTTATTCACAGACAACATGATTTCTGTGAAGTAAATCCTATGATGTGTACAAATAAGTTACTAGAATTAATAAGGAAGTTTAGCAATGTTTCAGGATATCAGATTCATATACAAAAATCAATTATATTTCTATATAGAGCAGAGCATCATTTCATGCACTTATTTGTCACTCATGTATCTTACTTAGTGAATTGTTTATTCAATTATTTCACCCATTATTAGAAGGTAAACATACACCTACAATATGACCCAGCCATTTCTGCATCCTATGAAAATATTCCTGGTCATGCCCTAATCTCAGGAAACTGTACATGGCAATACGTAACCTTACACGGGGGACTTGACAGGTGTGATTAAGTTAAGGCTCTTGAGATGGAGAGACAATCCTGCCTTATCCAGGTGAGCCCAATGTAATCTAAGGGTTATTTTTTATTTTATTTATTTATTTTTTTGCTGTATGCGGGCCTCTCACCGTTGTGGCCTCTCCTGTTGCGAAGCACAGGCTCCGGACGCGCAGGCTCAGTGGCCATGGCTCACGGGCTCAGCCGCTCCGCGGCATGTGGGATCTTCCCGGACCGGGGCACGAACCCGTGTCCCCTACATCGGCAAGCGGATGGTTTTTATTTTTAATGCACTAATAATCAGTATTAAGCAGTTTTTAATTTTCTCTAGTGTATCCAGATTTATTTTTGAAAATAGTTTTCAAACAGACTATTTTATAGGCCCAACAATATAACAAAATCAATTTGTTGTTTAATACATATTTTTAAATATTATGTAAGTTTAATTGTTTAATGCTCTATTTCAATTTTTTTAAAAGATTTTTTTGATGTGGACAATTTTAAAGTCTTTATTGAATTTGTTACAATATTGCTTCTGTTTATGTTTTGGTTTTTTGGTCGTGAGGCATGTGGGATCTCATCTCCCTGACCAGGGATTGAATTGGCACCCCCTGCATTGGAAGGCAAAGTCTTAACCACTGGACCACCAGGGAAGTCCCTCCATTTCAATTATTAAAAGTGTCTCAGTCTGGACAACATAAATTTGTTGTCGTTAGGTCTAAGAGTGACTTGTGCCATTCCACTGCCACCACTTTGTTCTCAGACCAATGTGTTCTGTTATTAGAATGAGTATCTGAATCCTTTAAGACAGTACTTCCCAACTTGCTTCTTACATCATAACTGAGTTCTTCAATAGACCATCCCACCATTCTATAAAGTCATTGCTTTATAGTTCAGTAATCACATGGATTTATAAACCATTTAAAACCAGTGGCCACATGGTTGTTAATGGTTGTTATTCTTTTGCTTTAGTTCATCTACATTAAAATTAGTTCTTTGGACAGATGCAATGTTGTATGAGATTCTCTAATGCTGAATAAGCCATTCTATCATTTTATAAATAGCACTGCTACAGGAAGTATGGCAGGCAAGGAAAACAAATATAGCTGCACAATAGTGATCCATTCTATGAAGACAAATTGATTCCACCTATATATAGACAAAGTCTAATATAATCAACCTGCCACCAGGTGGCTGACTGGTCCCCCTGGTGTATGGTGTTGTTTCAAGTGCTCAGCATTGGCTTTCTGCTGCTGGAAGATTAGGCTCTCAACTATAGCAGTAGATAGATCAGCCCTCTGGAAGAGAAGTCCATGTTTTTCTGAGATCATAAATGACTTCTATCTCTGTCATCATACTTTGTTCAGGGAACCATTGGCCAAGCAATGACTAGCTGGAGAAAGAGGCTAACTAGTAGCCACGTAAGAGGTCACATTGGCTACCTGATTAATGATAAGCCTCCTCTGCAGAGGTGACCTCTTTTGCTGCTGCTGCTGCTACTGTTGTTACATTTACATGAGATATAAATATGCTCACACTCTGTTAACATTACAGGAGGTCCATCTACATACTTACCATCTACGTACGTACAAATGTACTTATCCCTTAATCCTTCGGTCTTATTTTTCCCATGTCCCTGTATGTCCAGCCAGACCACTAACCACTACCCATAAATAGACAAAGTACACTGCTTTTCCAGATTGAAAATGACACACACTGATTAAAGTTCTTCCCCCTTGGAGTTACCTTTGGGTGAGATTGTAATGCTATAGCAATCTGCTTCTGGCAGGGGCCAGCTCATTTTCCAGAACCATCTGCAAACCAGGATTGAATTTTTTCTTCCTGAGTCAACTAGTCATAGAGAATTCCCTATGTGGTCACAAGTGTGGGTTGATAGAATGGTGGCAATGTAGACAGAGTAGGCATCTGGTAATGTGAGGCACCTACTTGGTCATGTCATTTACCAGTGGCTTCAGTGACTCCAATCTTCTATATGTCATTTCCAGTTGATGTTAAAGTGATTCTGGTTATATACAGCTTTATGGTTTGGGTTTGTTAGGTTAGATAAAACCCAGTTGGTGATGGTCATCCCAGACTTCACGGCTTTAAATTCTCATGGTAAGGTGTTCAGTCTCTACTAAGGCTCACAGGACAAGCCCAGGAATATTCCAAAAGGAGAATAGTTGATTATATGGCACTGATTCAAAGCCCTAGTAGGCTACACCATGATTCTTCTCCTGGCTCCAAACAGCATCTTGATCTGTTATAGACTCTAAATCTGTTATAGAACCTTAATCTACAGCCTAGACCAGCTAGAAAGTTCTCTTGCTTTGAGGATATTTCAAAGTTGGTAACTCATTAAATAGATTGGAGTAGCACATCCAAATATAGTATACTCTACTTATAAAACTCAAAGAGGCTCATCAAGTGCTTTCTTAGTTACATGGGGAAAAGGTGCACCACTCTTCCTATTGTGCTGGAGGGAATATCCTGAGATGCTGAGACCACCTGACCCTCAGAAATTTCAGTGAGGTCACAGTTACCTGTATTTTCACTGGAGTTTACCTCCCACTCCCTGAAATCCAGTCACCCATTACTATATCATCAAAGTAGTTGGCCAGTGTGTTGTTATGTAGGATTATGAGATGGTGAGATAGTAAAGGTCTGTGCAGGCTAGAATGTAACCCAGAGCTAGAGAGCTGAAACAGATCAATGAAAGTATATTTGTGCTCCTTCAAGGTAAAAACAAACACTCTTTTGGAGTCCTCTTCTTACTGAGATAGAAGGAAAAAAACAATTGCCAGATTAATAGTTATATTATAACTGATAGAGGCTATGTTGATTTGCTTTATTAAAGAGAGCATGTCTCGGGCTTCCCTGGTGGCGCAGTGGTCGAGAGTCCGCCTGCCGATTCAGGGGACGCAGGTTTGTGCCCCGGTCCGGGAAGATCCCACATGCCGCGGAGTGCCTGGGCCCGTGAGCCCTGGCCGCTGAGCCTGCGTGTCCAGAGCCTGTGCTCCGCAACGGGAGAGGCCAAAACAGTGAGAGGCCCGCATACCACAAAAAACAAAACAAAAAAAACAAAGAGAGCATGTCTGGAACAGCAGCTGTAACTAGAGTCACTACCTGATTATATTTACAGTAATCCACTGCTATTCTCCAAGACTCATCTGTTCTACATAGGCAAAAGAGGACACATAAATGTGAATAGAAAGAAATCATTGCCACTACATCTTTCAAGTCTTTTATGGTAGCACTAATCATGCAATTTTCCCAGGAATGCAGCTTTACCTTACTTCCATAAGTAACAATTCTAATTGGTGGATCACAGTGGCACTCCAAGTCCTAGGGATTCAAGTATGCTAAGAGTCAGTGTCCAGTAATTCCTGGGTATTCCCTTTTCTCAATGAATAGCTTCCAAGTATTGATCAGCTATTGCTACATAACAAAATTTCCCCAAAGTCAGTGGTTAACAACAATTATTTGTTCTTGTTCACATTGGTGGGTCAGCTTCCCTAGACTGGATTAGATAGGTTGAAGAAGTATACACAAATGCCATTATGTTATCCTTAAAAACCCAAAGAGGCCCCCTGGGTGTTGCTCTTCATTTTTACTGGTAGCTCTGTTCATCTCAGCTGGGCTTATTCACATATCTTAAGTTTAGCTGAGGTGCAAGTTTGCTGGTGTGGGTCTGTTCCACTATCTCTTTTTCCTTGAATATGTGAACTAGCTAGGATGTGTTCTCATGACAGCAATAGAGAGGCAAGAAGTCAAGCAGACATGTACAAATGACACAACGTTACTTCCATCTATATGACCTGGCTAAAACAAATCATATTGCTGGGCCCAAAGTGAGGAAGCAGGAAAATACACTCTGGCTATGGTAAGGACATAGCAAGGATGTGGCTAGAGATAGGGTTAAAGAAATGGGGCCAAGCATCAGTAAATATCCATGGGTCCCTTATAGAAAGTAAGGAGAAACATTTGCAGCATGTACCTGTGATGCGTTTATCTTCTTCATGTGACCATTTCTTGGGGTTCTTAGGGACTGTAAAATGACTCAGGTTTGGAGATTAGGTAAGAAGCTTCAATTTTCAGTATGTTTTAAGTTATATCCAGGCCACCATTTTGCACAATTCAAGGGTGCACAATTCTCACTGTAGTAGGTCTTGTACTCCAGGAGATACCATCTATATAGACTACAATGTAAATGTTGCTAAGAGCTACGTGCAATGTGGTAACCCTGACTATTCTTGTAAGCTGCCTATCTATTTAAGTCCTAAGGAGCTTCATGGTCAATTTGCCATTACCAAAGGCCTTTCATTCTGAATTCCACTGTAGTCTTACAGTTACGGCAATCACACCTACCTTGCCTCTGTTGCTTAAATGCAATAAATTGGTCTGTACTACTATAGGATTACACCATTTCTATTAAAATCAGAGAGCCTTTTTCAATAGTATTTGTATCCCCCCCACTTTATCCCCAGACTTTAGATGATGGAAATTAGAGTGTTGAGCTTTTCAAGACTACTGACACTTCTGTCACTACCTTCTCAATATCTTGATGAAGGGAGTATCCTCTGGGCTCTTCTGGGAGACAATGGAAAGTAGGAGAGTGAACATGATAAATCACTCAAGTTTTCCTTTCTCCTTAAATCTTTCTATCCCTTACTCTACGTTTTGCTAAGGAACTTCTGATATCTCAAATCCACTTAACATTGTCCACCAGCAAAAATACATTTCAGTCACTCAAGCAAACAAATGATTATAATCACTCCAAAGTGACTACATCTAAAATAGTTATAACCACACGGAATTGAGAATCCTATATCAATAAGTTTGACTCTATCTAAACTTGTATTCTTTTTTCATCTTTATATGTATTTCCAGTTTTCTGGAGCATATCAAAAGCTTGCCACTGTTACACATAGACCTCTTACTGGATTATGACTCTAGTTATAGATCTGGTCTGGATCCAAGAAGTGGTAGAGATATGGCATGTGGTAGCTCCCTCAAATGGGGTTGCTACAGAGATTTCAGGCACGGAGAGGACAGTCTTAACATAAAGGGAAGAGGGCCTGCTGGTAAAGAATACATGGTGAGGTTTGATGTTTTATGAACCTCAGGGTTATCTCAGTTCACCCAAATGTTCTTAGGGTCTCACTGTATCCCAAATAGTCCCTGATTTTTATATATAAGCCCCAGAAATACTGTAAATCCAACCTTCATTTTAATCCTGCAATTTGGAAGATGAGACTCTACATCTTATTTTCAGATATGATTGCTCTGGACCTAAAGATGCAAGTTTCTTTTAGGGCAATTATAGAAGCTCCCTAAAACTCTAATCATGCCTGGAGCCTGAAATTTAAAATCCTGGATTTGTCACGGTCTTCATTTAAGCTTTGTTTGGTATAGTTAAAAGCAGACAATCCACTCCACAAACCTGTATTCCTCATTCTCATTATATTCACATGGTTTGCCAAAGTCTTGACATCAGTAGGCACTACATTCCAGGCAATCACAAGTGAGCATCTAAGCAACAGATTTCCTGAGTCCCACCTACTGACGCCAAAAGGATTCTTGCTTGTTTAAAACGCACTCAGGTCAGATAACCAATCACAAGTTCACATTTTCTTGAGGATGTTGTCTATAGCCACTCTGGTACTACTCTATTGGTCAGAGTTAAGTTGAAGAGAGTAGAATATACTGTGCTTTAAGCAGAAAGGGATATATTATAGGACATTAAATAGCTTATAGAATTATTTTGATGGACAGATGAAATGGATTTTAGATGAGCTTCCAGAATTACAACCTAAAGCCACACCTCAGAATAAGGCCACCAGAGGAGCTACTGGTCCTCCCAAAACCAGAAAGGTGCCTGCCTGTCAAATTGAAGTCACCTATATTATTAACTTATATTATTTTCCTTCTCTCTGAAGAACTTTTTAAAACAATTCTTACAAGGCAGGTCTACTGGCCACAAATTCCCTCAATTTTTGTTTGTCTAAGAAAGTGTTTCTCCTTCACTTGAATGATAATTTTGTGGGGTACAGAATTCTAGGTTGGTGTTTTTTTCCTCTCAATGCTTTAAATATTTAACTTCACTCTCCTTTTGCTTGCATGGTTTCTGAGGAGAAGTTAAATGCAATTCTTATCTTTGCTCCTCTATGGGTAAGCTATTTTTTCCCTCTGGCTTCTTTCAAGATTTTTTCTTTAACCTCTGATTTTCTTAAGTTTGAATATGATATGCCTAAGTGTAATTTTTTTGTTTTGTTTTTGGTTTTGTGTGTGTGTGTATGTGTGTGTGTACGTTTTGTTTTGGCATTTATCTGCTTAGTGTTCTCTGAATGTTTCGGATCTGTAGTTTGGTGTCTGACATTAATTTGGGGGAAGTCCTCAGTCATTATTGCTTCAAATATTGTTTTTGTTGCCTGCTTTCTTTTCCTTCTGGTATTCCCATTACATTCATATTACACTTTTGTAGTTCTCCCACAGTTCTTGGATAGTCTGGGATGGGTTTTTTTTTTTCAGTTTTTTTCTCTTTGCTTTTCAGTTTTGGAAGTTTCTGTTGTTATATCCTCAGGTTCAGAGATTCTCTCCTCAGCTGTGTCCAGTCTCCTACTGAGTCCAACAAAGACATTCTTTATTTCTGTTAGAGTTTCTGATCTCTTCTGTTTCTTTTTGATTCTTTCTTAGAATTTTCATCTCTCTGCTTACATTATCCATCTGTTCTCATGTGTTGTCTACTTTGCCCAAGAAAGCCTTTAGCACATTCATCATAGATTTTTATTTATTTTTAATTAATTTTTATTGGAATATAGTTGCTTTACAAAGTTGTGTTAGTTTCTACTGTACAGCAAAATGAATCAGCTACACAAATACATATATCCCCTCTTTTTTGGATTTTCTTTCCATTTAGGTCACCACAGTACATTTAGTTCCCTGTGCTATACAGTATGTTCTTACTAGTTGTGTATTTTATATGTAGTATTGATAGTGTATATGTGTCAATCCCAATCTCCCAATTCCTCCCACCCCACCGTTTCCACCTTGGTATCCATACATTTGTGCTCTACGTCTGTGTCTGTATTTCTGCTTTGCAAATAAGATCATCTATAACATTTTTCTAGATTCCACATATATGTGTTAATATACAATATTTGTTTTTCTCTGATTTACTTCACTCTGTATGACACTCTGTAGGTCCATCCACATCTCTACAAATGACCCAATTTCATTCCTTTTTATGGCTGAGTAATATTCCATTGTATATATGTGCCACATCTTCTTTATCCATTCATCTGCTGATGGACATCTAGGCTGCTTCTGTGTCCTGGCTATTGTAAATAGTGCTGCAATGAACATTGGGGTGCATGTGTCTTTTTGAATTATGGTTTTCTCAGGGTATATGCCCAGTAGTGGGATTGCTGGGTGATACGGTAGTTCTATTTTTAGTTTTTGAAGGAACCTCCATACTGTTTTCCATAGTGGCTGTATCAATTTCTTCATAGATTTTTTAAATTCCTGGTCTGATAATTTCAACATTCCTGCAAGGACTCTAGTTCTGATAACTGTTTAGTCTCTTCAAACTATGTTTTTTGCCTTTTAGTATGCCTTGTAATTTTTCATTGAAAGGTGGACATGATGTACCAGGTAAAAGGAATTTTACTTCCTCAGGAAAGCTCTGCCCTCCCAAACAAAACACAAGTCCCTAGGTCAGGTTTCCCTTGTAGCAGTTATTTTATTTGTATATCTCTCACACCACACTAGACTATATTTTTCAAGGTATAAGGGCCCATGTTTGTGTTGCTCACCATTTTCTTGCCTAACATAGTGCATGGTGCATAGTGGGTAGGCAACAAATACTTGGTGAATGAATGAAAATCCATTCTAATTTTGCATAAATTGTCCTTTTTCAACTCAAAGTCAAAAAAAAACACACACAGAAACAATAGCAACAACAAAATAAAAACAGGTTAGGGACAAAAATGACGGAATAATACTGTGCATAAGAGAAAAAAATTTGTGGAAACTATGAGGAATTGGAAGACAGCATTATCTTGTGTAAAGGCATTCAAAATTCAAATAACTTTGTAATGCTGTGAAGACAAAATAAAGTATGTCCATATACCAGTTTTGATTATAGGCTGTCAGTTTGCAGTGCTTGCCTTAAATAAATTGATATATCCATTATATATTCACTATTGGTTATAGGCTGCCAGTTTGCAATGCTTAAGTTGATATATCCATTATATATTCAATACAAATGGCATTTAATGCCCTGAGAATATGCTCACATATACTAAGTAAAACAAAAACAAAAGCACGCTAAACAAGCAGCAGCAGCATTCTCGTTTTATTTAAAAATACACCTAGGGCTTCCCTGGTGGCGCAGTGGTTGAGAATCTGCCTGCTAATGCAGGGGACACGGGTTCGAGCCCTGGTCTGGGAGGATCCCACATGCCACAGAGCAACTGGGCCCGTGAGCCACAACTACTGAGCCTGCGTGTCTGGAGCCTGTACTCCTCAACAGGAGAGGCCGTGATAGTGAGAGGCCCCCGCTTGCCACAACTAGAGAAAGCCCTCGTGCAGAAACGAAGACCCAACACAGCAAAAATAAATAAATTAATAAACTCCTACCCCCAACATCTAAAAAAAAAAAATACACCTAAAAAACACTGAAAAGAGTTGGACTAAAATGTCATCAGTGGCTATCTCTAGCTGATGGAATTAAATGTTCCTGTGTGTGTGCTTTTCTATATTTTGTTAATGCTCTACAATGAATATGTATTGTTTTTGTATCCAGAATTAAATTGTTTTTACAAGGTAGAGAATTAACTTGGGTGGCAATGTAGAGGATAAAATGGAGTAGAGTAGGATCAGAGGCAGAGAGATTAATAGACTTTTGCAATAGAATGGATGAAAGATGGTAGAAGCCAAATTAAGGCAGTGGTTGTGAGGCAAAGAAAGTAATTAGGTAGTGAGAACATAGAACATAGAACGAATGAATAGGATTTGGTAACCTTGGATCCATTTAGGTTGGAGATAAAGGCTAAGGAAACATTAGTTTAAACACTGTAATTCCATTGGTAACCCTGGATCTATATGGGTTGGGGTGGAGATAAGGGATATGAATTCATTAGTCTTATATATGGTAAATGAAATTGTGAACTTAAATGAGATTCCTTAGGGACAGTATATAAAATAGAAATAGGGCAATGGCCAGAATCATGGGGAACTCTTAATATTTAAGAACCAGATAGAGGAAGAAAGGCCTATAAAGAATAAGCAGGATTGATTAAAAAGGTAAAGCAACTAGGTTATCATGGAAACTAAAGGAAGGAAGGAAGGAAGGAAGGAAGGAAGATTCAAGTAGGAATTGGTCAATGATGCTAGTGGAGAAAGCAACGTGCTTGCTTCTGAAGTTTGCTCCCTGTGAAAGGACCTCAATTAGTTCTGGGTCTTCCTCTACACTTGGGGAGATTGAGTGACTTATAAAATTAGTAAATTTGTGAAGAATGTCTGATTTAGCTTTGTCTTCCAACCTCAAAGAACAAGGTTGTCCAGAGACCAAATTCCCATTTGATCCTCCATGCTGTCCCTGTCAAGTGTTGTTGCTAGGAATTGGAGGTATAAATCTGCCTAATGCTGGGGATCAGTTGGCAGGCCGATTTGGTTTTCCCACTACGCAACATCAACCAACTTAACTTTATCTGTAATAAAGCGATATTTTGGCCCCCATTTCTATCCTTTGCTTTATTTCCCAAATTGTTCAGAACCTAGGCAAGAAGAGGGGATTAGTTTACTGGGACCCACTTGGAAACTGCAACAATTGATGCCAAATTCCACACCAGGTAAGGTAGGGACTGGGAGAGGCTAATGTCTTTGGCAATTAGGAAGTAATCATAAATCACTATCTTCTTAATAAAGTCAAACAATTTTTCCAAGGAAGGCAATTGAGGAAATGTCTCCATGGAGATTTTGGTGGGACAATGTTAACTACTGCCCCAATCCTTGTTTTGTAAGATTCTCTAAGAATGGGACTATGCCACCCAGGGGACTATATTAGTCAGGGATATTTTAGTTGCACATGTATAAAACGTACCTTGAAATAGCTTAAATGAGAGCAGCAGGTGTGGGAGGGAAAAAAGACAGAACTTAGTGGCCACTTAATTAATGGACAATGGGTTAGTCTATGATCCTGGATTTCAAATGCTATCTGGACTCTAGTCTCTATTGCTTATAATGCCTTGGTCTGTTTTTTCTACAGGCATACCTTGCTTTGTTACATTTCACTTTATTGCATTTTGCAGATACTGCATTTTTTAAATAAAAGGTTTGTGGCAACTCTGCACTGAGCATACCTATTGGCACCACTTTTCCAATAGCATTTGTTCCCTTTGTATCTCTGTGTCACATTTTGTAATTCTCACATTTCAAACTTTTTCATTATTACTATATATGATTTGGTTATCTGTGAAACTACTTTGATGTTACTACTATGACTTGCTGAAGACTCAGATGATGGTAGCATTTTTTAGCAGTATTTTTATTTAAGGTATAATGCTTAAACATGCTTAAGACATAATGCTTTAATATGTTTAACACATAATGCTATTGCAGACTTAATAGACTAGAGTATGGTGTAAAAATAACTTTTGTAAACACTGGGAAATCAACAAATTCGTGACTCACTTTATTGATATTTGCTTTCTTGTGGTAGTCTGGAACCGAACCTGCAATACCTCCAAGGAACACCTGTATATGGTAAGGTAGGTTTGCTCCCTGTTGTGCCAAAGATGGTAAGTGGCAGCTCTAGCCTCAGTAAAATTGTCATACATTACTCTGGAGATTGGCTTGGCTCATGTACCTATCTTTATGACAGGGGAAGTCATATAACTGACAGCTTTATTACATAAAGGATAGGAATCTCCTGAAAAGATGGACATACAAAAGTGTTGTTCACTACATTCTACCCTTGGCTACCCAGCACCTATACTTGTGCTTTCTTTAGTACACAGAATTTTAAAAATGCCCTAGTCTAAGACAATATAATTATACCATGGACAACTGAAATACTCTCTTCTCCAACAGGAGACATGCCAAACTCTCATCCAATTTTTCCATCTTGCTCTTGGAAACCAAGAGTTCTAGGTGATATGCATTTCTTAAACCAGGTTTGAATGTAGCACATCATGGTACAGCATGATAAAGATAACTTTATTAGATATTGGTATACACTTAAGGAAAGTAAGGGCACTCTAATTAGCTAGTAGATGAGGTTCTTGGTTAGTTAATACGTCCTTTTTTCTTTGGCTGTGTTGGGTCTTTGTTGCTGCGTGCAGGCTTTCTCTAGCTGAGGAGAGTGGGGGCTACTTTTTATTGTGGTGCACAGGCTTCTCATTGTGGTGGCTTCTCTTATTGCAGAGCAGGGGCTCTAGGTGCACAGGCTTCAGTAGTTGCGGCATGTGGGCTCAGTAGTTGTGGCTTGTGGGCTCTAGAGAGCAGGCTCAGTAGTTGTGGCGCATGGGCTTAGTTGCTCCGCAGCATGTGGGATCTTCCCGGACCAGGGCTCGAACCCATGCCCCATGCATTGGCAGGCGGATTCTTAACTACTGCGCCACCAGGGAAGTCCAGTTAATATGTCTTGAGTTTGTGCTCTGGAAGGTGCTCCCTGATCCCTTGCCCATACATAAGAGGGTACTGGAATTAAGCAATCATAGGCCTTTGTTTGAAAGACTTGGTATTTTTTGTCTATACAAGTCTCTTACAATCTTAGTTGGTTGCTGGTCACCTTGCTTTTTGGTAACTCTGGTTTAGAAACCAAAAACAGAGATGGTGTGTTAATCTGTTTTCTGTCCCTTAGCAATGTGTTACAAGTTTGGAATGCAATGTCTATCCTCCAGTCGACTAAATTAACTATGTATTTCTAATTTGGCCTTTGCATCCAAAATCATAAGCTGAGCAATGAGTTTAGGGATAATGCAGCTAGGATTTATCTCTGTCCACATGCCTCCAAGTTGCATCTCAGGGAATGGTTCCTCACAATGGGACTAATTTGTCAAACTTTGTCAGATAGGATATACACAGCAAGAGATGCATGAGGTGATCAAGAATCAGGCTTTTTTCAGGGTTCCAAGTATATCTTTTACTGAGTTTTCAACTCCTTAGCTGTTTGCACTAACTTTAGCTCAGGACAGAGAATATGGGTTTTCCAAACCTGTACATTGCAGGTTTAGTTGATTCTCAGTCACATGGATTACTGAGTACATGCAGAAAGGGGGTGTCTTAGAAATATACAGTTGTTCCTCGGTACTCAAAGGTGACTGGTTCCAGGACCTGCCACAGATAGCAAAATCTGCGGATGCTTGGGTCCAGTAGTCAACCCTCCAGATCTGTGGATTCTGCATTTGCAGATTTAACCATGTATGTGGAGTCCCCCAGTACTGAGGGCCACTGTATTTATTTTTAAAAATTCGCACAGTTTAAGGGTTAACTGTATTCTTTCTTCTGCATTCATATAGGCAGCTTGAACTGAAATGTATCCCTTTCTTGTAGGACCTTGCTAATGGACACACTGCAAAATCCTGACATTTTTCTACCAATTCCCCTAAAACGTTAACCTTGATATAGATATTGTCTAAGATCTAAAATTTAACAATTTGCTTGCTTGCTACAACATAGTAAATATTAACGAACCTCCTAAGCCAAGGAATCATTATCACTGTGCATGCCACCTAGACTTACCAGTTTTACATTTCAGGGTGTGTCATTTGTTGACACTGGTATTATTTTATATACTAGTCAGGAATAAAACCCAAACCTTGCCATTTTGAGATTTCTTACTCTTTTCCAGTTTAACAGTCCGTTTGAATTTCACATCAATTTTGGATGCAAGTTCAGGGAATTCAAAGTTTAACATATTATTAGGCTTTTCTCTCTCTCTAAGATTTTATCTGGTTGCTGGAGGTAAGTCCTTCACTACCATGGCATTGCTGGAGGGGCATCTGGCCTGCTTGCTGTCTAAATTTGTTGCTGTAAGGTCTATTGTTGATACAATTTGCAATCTATTCTCTCAAAATGTGATTGTTTTTCCTCTGCCCTTACTTTAGAATTTATGGGTGTTAGTGTCTTTTCAATAGGATCCTCTATCCAACCCATGGATTCATACCACAGCCTGTGCCATGAGTTTCAATCACCCTGTACTGCAGCAAGCCTGTGTAAAGCAATTGCGCTCTTACTGTGAATCAAATTTACATACCTCTTAAGGAATTCTGTATCTCCTTTTCAGTTCAGTGTAGTCAAGGAACATGCAGGAGTGGGAGTGGTTATCAATGCTGCCTGGCCATCTGCTTAAACATATTATGTTGCCATTTCTACTTGATTGTAGTTGCCTGTGTTGGGCAAAGTTCCAGGTGGGAAACAGGGCCCAAGCCACAAGCTCCCTGTTTTTGAATTCCGAAGTCTTCCTGGCAGTGTCTATCCCTTACCCCTTAGGGTTTCAACTCTGAGGAGAGAGCCAAGAAATATGTCTCAATCATGAGCACTTTTTTCCTCTTGCAATACCATCAAGACTGCCTCTACTGTCTTGTAATGATTTCTTTCTCAGACATGTTCGTGCCACATGGTGACCAAAGGCCACAGATAATTTAAGCTTTTGCTTAACTTCAGCCAGAGTGAGGTGCCTCTTTCTCAATAATGCTAGCCAAAATGGTGAGGTTGTCTCTGATTGGCTCCTTTTGTTAACCTGCCCATTCCTAAACCAATCCCTATGACTGAGGAATTATGGTACTTTGGTTGGCTTGATTCATGGGCCCACTCCTGTGGTATGGGAGTTAAGACCAGGAAATGGATGGTTGCACCTGGAGAAACAAGGGTAGATCTATATTAGTTAGGACAAACTCTCAAATATCAGTGGGTCACACAAAAGAATGCATAAGAGGGGCTTCCCTGGTGGCACAGTGGTTGAGAATCTGCCTGCCAATGCAGGGGACACGGGTTCGAGCCCTGGTCTGGGAAGATCCCACATGCCACGGAGCAACTAGGCCCATGAGCCACAATTACTGAGCTTGCGTGTCTGGAGCCTGTGCTCCGCAACAAGAGAGGCCACGATAGTGAGAGGCCCACGCACTGCGATGAAGAGTGGCCCCCACTTGCCGCAACTAGAGAAAGCCCTTGCACAGAAACGAAGACCAAACACAGCCATAAAAAATAAATTAATTAATTAATTAAAAAAAAAAGAATGCATAAGAACTCTAACACAAGTTAATAGGCAGGCAGCTATCCTCCAAGTGAAGATTCAGGAAACCAGAGTCCTTCCACCTTGTGGCTTCGCCATCTTCTACACATGGCTTCCAATACAAATGCCTTAAGTTCCTGGGGAATGGGAGATGCTGGAGAACTTTTCATGTGATATCTTTTATGGACCAGAGATGCAATAGGAGCTCATCACTTTTACTCACATTCCACTAGTTAGAATCTAATTGGCACATCTAACTGGGAAGCCTAATTGCAAAGGAGGCTGGGAAATGTAATCTAACTCTGTGCCCAGAAGAAGAATCTAGTGTCTGCAAGAGTCCACTATTCTGATCACTAAATATCCATTTTACCTCTCTTCCCAAACAAAGAACACATCCTACTCCAATAAAGACAACCTAGAAGTTCTATCCAGTTACTAGGTCGGGCTTAAAGTCTAGTTTTTAGGTAATGTGCAGTCCTCTTCATTAGGTCCAGATACAACCTATGAATTAAAAAACACAAGTTATCTCGAATATCACCCCAAATTCCAGGAAACATATTGTACAGTGGTAGATCAGAAACAAGTAACTACAATATGCTCTCATTAGGAAAAGAGAAAACTGTGAGACACTAGGCAATATAGATACATAACAATGATGAAATACTGAGCAGGCATTTTGTGGTCCATCTGCTGTGAGTGGAGGAAATTTTGATGAGATCGCAATTTAGTTTTGGAGAGGAATTTGTCCCCTGTCTTCTGCATGGCCCAATACTGGCCTCTGAAATGTTTTCTGCCCATTATTACCCATGGCCACGTCCTATGTGAGTATTGGGGAGTTGGTAAAGCATTTATGCTCTATTTTCTACTTATGCAAGTTTGGGATGGAACAGCTGCCTCAAAGTTTTAACACTTGAACAATATTTGAATCAAGTTCATAATTTGATCAGTAATAAAATTCCTTCAAAAATTTAGTCCTATGATCTATTTGCCTCCAGTAACTACACCCAAAGTTCTTACATAATTCTCTAACCCAATTTATTCCTTTGCTTCCTTGCCCCCGTGTTTCTCAAGAACTTCATCCCAGCCTCCTTGAGGCCATCGAAAATAACAGCCTTGGATGGAAAGGCCAAAGCCTTGATCTGATTTTTGTTCCGGCACTAAATCTTGGGAGGACTGTACTCAAGGCCTCTTCTAGTTTCATTTTTTTACTGTTCCAGGTCAAGAATTCCAAATATTCCTATGCACTTTCATTTCTGCAACTGTTTCCTGAGCTTATCTCTTTAGCAAAGTCTTGCTAAAAGTAAAATGCTAAAATGCAAAATACAGTATTACTTATACTCTTTTGAGCTATTTCCTCTTATTATTGAGATTGTACTGAGCTACAGTCTCAATAGGTAGGTAATAGTTTTACCCCCCATTTTGCCACTGCGAAACATGGGTCTCCTTCCAGCCTCTGATACCAGTTTCTCCAACATCTGCTGCATCATCAGTAAGCCAATACAGCATATTTTATAGCATAAAAATATGGGGTACTGTCTAAGCAGTACCCCACTTCCAGCACCAATTTCTAGGTTAGTCATAGTCATTCTAGCTCCTGTAACATATGAATTCTCAAATCTCAATTTTCTCTCTTACAAGAAGTCCAAAAAGCAGTGTTTCTAATTTGGAGGTGTCTTCCAAGTAGTAATTTAGCCATTCATGCTCCTTCTCTCTTCTGGCTCTGGCATCTTCAAAATACAGTTTTTAAGATCACCATACTCACTAGCTTCAAGTTGATGGACAAAGAGTGAAGATGGAAGGACTTCATTAAGCCTGAAAATGAGCATGTCACTTCCCTTTACACTTCACTGGCTAAAAGTCATTCAAATGACCACAAATAACTAAAGGGAAGTTGGGATATTTAGTCTAGCTGTTTGCCCAGGAAGAAGAAATAAGTTTCATGAATGACTAATCAAGTCTCTGTTACAAGGTTCTAAAAGGAAAAAAAATGCTACATAAAAAGAACAGAAAGTCACTCCAGGGGCTTTGTCCATTCTAATAGGTGTGACCTTATTCTAATAGTTCCAACAAAATAATCATTTCCCTATTATATAAAAGAGTAAGAATTCATTTTGTTGTAAATAATGGAATTACTTCAAACAGAGTATTTGTGATAGTGTGATAGGTACATAAGTCAGACTGCAGAGGGTTAATAAGTGAAATTCAGATAACAAAAAGAGACATTGAATGTAGAATACTCTTTAAAGCTTGGTTGTGAAGGAAAGGAAACACAGTGGAACCACAAATGTAGAGGATTGAAGACAGAAAAGATAATAGAAGAGAACTCAGGGATTGGAACTACAGTACAGACGGATAATTCATCTTATATAAGAGCTGGGAGTCTCTCATTCCTCTGATATTGGAGGAAAGGAAAGATCCAGAAGTACCTAAGTTTCTAGCATTTGGAAAATTGAAGGAGTTTGTGACTAATAGCATCGATCTTCTTGTGAAGTTTGAAGTAAAGTCACATAATGAAATGTGGTTGGGATTTAAAGACTGCAAAAGTATTCTGGTGGGAAGGGAGAAAAAGGTGCTGAAGAATATATAAGTAGGAGGTTAAGACCTAAATCTGTAGTGTTAAGATACATAATGTAGTGTACTGTTCTGCACAGAACTTAGCAACCACTGTAGGAGAGGAACAGGCAGATGATTAGCACTTCGTGTGTATATTTACTATAACACTTATTACACTGTAAAGCCCCAGGAAGCAGAGACTTAGATTTTACAAACTATGCACACAGTAGGCACATGATGAATTTTTGCTTGATTTTATAAACTATGCACACAGTAGGCACATGATGAATTTTTGCTTGAATGAATTGATTCAATCATTGCCAATTCTGCCATAGTACTCTGTAGAGTACTGGCAACTGCCCACATTTCATATGGTATGCCAATGCTAAAAAGAAAAAAAAAGGCTAAAAAAATTCAGGCATACTCAGCTAAACTTAGCAGTCTTAAAACGGCAACTATGTCAGCTGAGACATACTTTTTATCTTGTGCCAGTACATCTTTCTTTGATGTTTCCTTCATTTTCCTTATGCTACTGTGTTACTGAACCTGAAAGGGATAAATCTAAGTTCAATAAGCTACGTTATTATTCCAAAAGTCCTGAAAGTTCTTCAGACACCTACAACTGAACTCACAACCCCCATCACAATATTCCTTTCAAGAGATTCACAGACAAGGATGACTACTTATGATGCTTACTTCACAGATAAAAAGCTGAGTAGGTGAGGGGTGGAAGGACAAAATCGGGGTCATTCACTGAATCGTCAGCAGAGTCTGGCACAGATTCTGCTTCCTTCTCCTGTCTTCTCCCCTTGGAAACTTCAGAGCTGTAGTGATCTCAGACTTCACTTAGTCGAACTCCTTTATGTTACACAGGTGTAAACTCAGGTTCAGGAAGTCTGACCCAAGACTTAGTCAAAGTGGGCTCTTTCCTTTACACGACGCCATCTCTCAAGATCCACAGCCCTAACTCACCATTTGGCGGTAGAAAAAAATGGCCAGAAACGAAACTACGTACAAGAGTCCAGAACCAGGCTCCACCTCCCGGATCAGGCAGTCCGGGCCTCCAGCTAACAAAGCGTCTGGTCCGTGCTTCGGTATGGGTTCCCCACCCGGCCCAGGCTGCTCCTCTCCAGCCTGCCCGCCCGCCCCCAGCACCGCAGCACTGCCCGCCCGCGGGGGCCCAGGACCCGACCCTCAAAATCTCACTTTCGTGTTTCGGCCACCCGCGCGCCACCGCTCAGGCGACGACTGATGGCGTCATCCGTACTTCCGCCTGCGGCTGCGTTCTAGTCATCAGCGAGGAAGGAAGAAGGGAGGTCTGAAGGGCTGTGTGCGGGGGAAATAGCGAGGAAAGAGAAGCAATCCGGGTGTAGCGGGCGCTACGGCAGTAACCGCGGCCCTCCTCTGTCCCCGGCGTCCCCCCATCGGAAGTCGCCCTAGGCACACTTTCCCCGACTCTGGGTAGTCTCCCCTCCGCTTGATCTCCCGACACCCCGGTCTCCCTCTTCGCCTCTAACCACCCCCTCCTAGCTCCCTCACGCTCCCTCCCTCTCCCTCCCTCCCATCGTCAGGCTCCCCGCCCTTAGTATCGCGAGACGAGGTGAGAGCTGGCGGAGCGGCGGCGGCGGCGGCAGCAGTAGAGGTGACCGAGGCGGTGGCGGCGGAGGCGGCACCGAGCGCTGTGTTGGTCCCGGTGCGGCCGAAATCGCGGTAGAGCGTAGCCCCCACGCCCCTCCCCCGTCCGCGCCCTCCCTCTTTCCCCGGAGATGGAGAAGGCTACGGTTCCGGTGGCGGCGGCGGCGGCGGCAGCTGAGGGAGAAGGGAGCCCCCCGGCGGTGGCGGCTGTGGCGGGCCCCCCCGCGGCTGCACCGGCGGCGGAGGTCGGCAGCGGCGTTGGCGGCGGCGGCGGCAGCGGGGCTTGCTCGGCCTCGTCTCCTCGTGGGATGGTGCGAGTCTGCGACCTGCTCCTGAAGAAGAAGCCGCTGCCGCAGCAACACCACAAGGCCAAGCGTAACCGGACTTGCCGACCCCCCAGCAGCAGCGAAAGCAGCAGCGACAGCGACAACAGCGGCGGCGGTGGAGGCGGCGGCGGAGGCGGCGGCGGCGGCGGCACCAGCAGCAACAACAGCGAGGAAGAAGAGGACGACGACGACGAGGAAGAGGAGGTTTCTGAGGCAAGGGCCTGGTTTCAAGGGAAGGAGGGAGGAAGGGAGCGTAAAGGGTAGGGGCCAAAGGTGGGAGGGGACTTGCGGTGGGACAGATTCCTGTGGGCTTGATCTGTCTTAGGGGCCAGGCTTTCCACTGCCCCCTTCCTTTCCCCGGCCGAAATTGTGAGGTGTGGACATGTGGGGGAGGGTAGCTGACACGTGGGGGTGGGAGGACCACGGAGTGCACAGAGTTGGTGAACAGCACGTTACCCTGGCATGGTTCACTCGGTTTAGGATGGAGGGAATCGCTTAGATTCCCTCTTTGCCCAGCCGGCGGGGTCGGCCTTGGGCCAGTAGGGCCGTGTTACTCCTGGGGCGGGGGCGGGACCAAAGCTGGAGGGGTAAGATAATAGGTAGATGAGTCTCGTGAGGAACGACTAGGAGGTTGGTACATTTCTCCCACTTGTGAGGTGGAAGGGAGCAGTTTTGGGGGGAGGCAAGGTTGTAATGGACTCAGAGCTAGGTATTTGTGTACGTGAGAGACACGTGAGAAGCTGTACTTTTCCATACTGTTCTGCTGCAGGTTTTTTTTTTTTCTCATAACTATTGTGGCTGCTGAAGTAACCTTCACTTCCTCAATCTCTCAAGGATTTTGGATGAACTGATCTTATGTCCGTATACATTTATATGTAACTCAGTGGATGAAAAATACATTTGATCCTTACATGTACATACTCTTACATTTTCAAATGTTTCCTTGGTGAGGAAGAATTAAGCTAGGCCCTGTTGCTTTCCACATAACGTCAGGCAGCTGAAGAGTCTGCTTTGGAGCCAGGCTTGGTTGTGGTGAGTTGGAATAGGAAGGCCTCCTGGTTTGTCCTAGTGATCTGGTTTCATAATAACTGTTTATAATTTTTCCTGGGTCCACAGACAGGCGGCGTTGCAGGACCTCATTCTTCAAAGAAGACCATTTAACCAAAACTCAGTAAAACATACCAACCATACTGAGAACAAGCGAAGAAGAGTTAGCCTTACTAGTTAGCAGCTGTTTTGTAACTCTTTTGTCCACTCCCTGAAATGGAAGCTTGAAAATCTTGATCTGAAGAAAGAAGTTGTAACTTAAGGCAGCAGAAGGAAAGCAGCTTTAAAGGCTGATTATAAATTAACTTATAAGAGAGAACAACTGAATTATCTAGAAGTACCACTTGCCATTTATTCTTTTCCACAAGCACAGCTAATTTTGGTAAAAGACTGGTTTTTCGAAAATTGCATTATTGGAACTTGGGTTCCCTAATTTCAAATAGGGAAATACCTTTTAAAGAATTTGAGACTTGTCTGTTAGTAGAAGACTAGATTCTCTTTGACCTCAGACTGGATGAAGTTATATCGGTAGAGATGTAATAAATAGTTCGTGCGTGTATACCAAAAAGATGGACACTCCCTGCTATTTCATTTAGCCTACTGAATTCTAAGGGTAGGTTTGTAGTGATAGATTTTGTGTTGACCTAGTTGGGTGTTTCAGGATAGTGTGTTGCTCAGCCTGCATATGAAACAGTGAAGAGAAGGATGTGACAGGATCCTTATTTCCAGTAAAATCTATTATATGGTAGTTAGAATCATTCAATTGTATTATTTTTACAGAGATGAGAAACATTTTAGAGGTAATCTCATCTAACCCTTTTATTTTAAAAATGAGACTTTTTTTTTTTTTTTAAGGAAACTGGTTGTGGTGGTAACAGCAAAAGTGGAAATCAGAGTTTTCTAATGATTCAGACCAGTATACTTTTCATGACAATTTATTCCCTGTATCTCCCTCCTGACCTTTTTCAAAAACTAGGCGGTCAATTGCAAGGTAACACAATCATGCAGCTATGGGCAAAATACCAATATTTTATTAAGATTTTAAATTCTCAGATAAAGTATCAAGCTCTGGTTTGGAACTTAATATGAAGTTGAGTGCAGTACTTACTGAAATATTATTCTCTAAACTTCACATACCTAGATAGTTCTGTCCATTGGAATTGAGCCAAATAAGCAAAACTTTTAGTAATTCATTAAATCATGTAGAATAGGCTTAAGTTTGTAGGTGTGTTAGTTTTGTGAGTTGGGTTTGTTTTCCTTGGAAGATAGGAATGATATATGTTGACTGATCAACTAGGGGAGTGTTTTCTTTGTTTTTAATATGCTTTATTCTGTCTTCTGTACAGTGGTGTAAACAGTGGGTTTGTCATTTGTTATGGAGCTGAGTCAGGAGAAATAAGTGGAAGAAAGCACAACCATTTGTATAAATCTATACAGGTACATGATGAGGGATAAGCAGGCAGGAGGACAGTATGTCTCTGCACCTGCCTCCATCCTTGACCAGAATAGAGAAATAAATAAACGTTAATTGTCACTGTACACTATAAGCTAAATGGATGAGTTGTGCAGTGTTTTTCATTTCATTACCATTTTATTGACATGTTAGCAGAAGTTTAACTTTCTAGAGCTAGGAAATCTTGTGGCTAATACTTAATTGTACTTACTTCCTTTCTGTTATTGGCTACACAATGAAAAATATGGATAACGTCTTTGAGATTATTCTTCCAATAAAAAAATCATTGAAAGGTTAAGAAGGAGTAAGAAAGGTTATAGTTTTGGGATATTTAACCTACAAAAGTGGAGGATAATTTAACAAGAATATATATGTTTACTTCGATGAAACGCTAGCTGGATATTTTGTATATCTGCTGAAAGAGGGAACACTGGAAGGAAAGGAGATTCAATTTAAATAAAAGCTTTATTTGAATGTTCAAGAACAAGAATCTAATTTTTACTAAACGTTAGCGTAGGTTATTGAGAATTGGATTTTCTCTTCAGTATTTCAGAATAAGGATAATCATGTTTTAGATAATTTGTGTAACTTCAGATATTCCTTTACCCACCTCCCCAATCTGATGCAAAACCTTAGATCAAAAACTGAAAATTGCAGTAATTTTCTCAGCTTTCAATGGGTGACTAACCAATATGGAAAATAGAAATGTATTTCCTAACATAAAAGTTGTGATGCACATCTTTTCCAATTAGTGGATTTCCGATTAGATGGAGCTTGGATTCATATCTTTGGTCCATCACACACTACGTTTGTGATCTTGGGCAAGTTACATAACCTCTCTCCTGTTTCCTTATATGTTAATGGTGATAATAGTAGATTCTATCTTATAGCATTGTTTTGAGAATTAAATGAGTTAATACAGTTTTCATGTATTCCCATTTTCACCCTTAGGTGTTGTCATATTTGTTTCATTATTCATAAATGTTTGGAGTTTCTACTATATGGTAGGAGTTTTACTGTACTGAGTAAGCAACGGTGAGCAAAACTATTTTAAGACATTGATTTAAAAATATACCAATGATTAAATATAAGTTTGAGGAAGTATGAGAGTGAAAGCAAATGGTTAAATGTATATCCTGAATAAAGTATATGAGAAGTATACAGATGTTCGGAGGGGATATTCATACTCATTTTAAAGGCAAAGATACTGGGTTAGAAGGGTTTTATTTAGGTAACTTCATTAGGGTCACGTAGCTGATAAGTGGCAGAGTGGACTTAACCTGTGTTTGTTTGATTCAAAGCAAAGCCTGCCTATTCATTCACTCATTCACATACTCTGGTATGCCGTATGATGTTGAGTACGACATCAGTGATGTTGGCATTTCAGATGAGTTAAAACAAATTCAGATGGCATAGGGGAAGATACTTTTTGGCAGTAGGACAACCACTGAAGACAAATTAGCTACTCTGAGCTTTGCTTTTCTTGTTCTGAAAAGCTCATTAAAAAAAAAAATACAGAGAAGTACAGATAAATATATTCATATTTCCACCATTTAGAATTAACAGTTGCTAACAGAATGAAACTTTATAGTGAAAACCACCTTGTTTAGAGGCAATCTTTTTGCTTCTCCCTGCCTTTCAAGACTTGCGCTTTTTAAGGTTACCTTAGAAAAAAAAAATTTCCTTTTAAATAGGAGATGTTAATTTAGGGTCTGGATAGGCTGTGAATACCCTGGAGTTAAACTCAAGATTTTGTTGAAGGTGCTTATAAGTTGTTGTTGTTTTTCTTCTTTTCTTCCCTTAACCTGTAGTATGTGTGTAAAACTTTCATTAGATACCATACTCAGAAGTATATGACCACCTCCTCCCTCCTTCCTACCTTGTTATTTTGAAACATTCTCACTGCGTGGTTGTGGGAAATCAGGCGAGCATTTATATGGATTGTTTAGAATTGGGAAACTTGCTTCTAAGGTAATGTGGTAATGAAGAAGGCATATTTATGTTGTGAAGTAGGGGGTCGCAGATTTATCTGTTCTTTCTGGTAAATTAGCCCTATGCCTACTCTCTCTTCTCTTAAATTCTCATATTTTGCCTTTTAATCGATGAAGCATTTTCATCTAGTCTGCTATGTTCTGTCAGATCCAAAGACAGAAAACTTGTCTTACATATCTCTCTATCTCCTACTGCACTGTACCATGTGTGTTATTAATAAGTCATAGCGTCTTACCTTTGCTAGGATTTGGTGAAGTCAGATCTCCGAAGTAAAAATAGTTTATAAATATATCTTATTTAGTTACTTTGGACATATTTGGTACCTCAAGTCTTTTTTATTTTTTTAAAGATTTCTTCTTTTTTCAAAATATTTATGTATTTATTTATTTGGTTGCATTGGGTCTTAGTTGCGGCAGGCGGGCCCCTTAATTGTGGCTTGTGGGCTCCTTAATTGCGGCTCGCCGGCTCCTTAGTTGTAGCACGTAGGCTCCTTAGTTGTAGCATGCGAACTCTTAGTTGCAGTGTGCATGTGGGATCTAGTTCCCCGGGCCCCCATGCACTGGGAGCGCAGAGTCTTATCCACTTGTGCCACCAGGGAAGTCCCTGGACCTCAAGTCTTAAGGTAACAGAACTTGGTTGCAGCTATTTATGGTGGACCCCTGTCAGATGCTTTTATGGGATTCTAATTACTCAGTTTAGTCTAGTCATTAACCTCACCAACCTAATTGGAATTAGTATTGTGAAAGTTTTAACTGTTGAATAATCATCAAAGCAGTACATTTTGACTCCCAGAAATTCACTAGACTATTTGCTAGACTGCTTTCTACTAGCATCCAGATTAGACCATCAGTTGACTAGGAGGTTGATTTTTAGGCCCTTGAGAGTATTTGCACTTATGACAGTATATTCTGTATTTTTTAAGGATAATTTAGTGGCTTAGGAAATGTGGATATAATGAGCTTCCTTATAATTTTTCCGTACTTGACCATAGACAAAAAGGAATTTTTACTTCCTAATGGTATGTGAATTAGTGCCTGCTGATACCAGTTATATTTTTGTTAGGACCGATAGGGGGCACCAACATCCATGGTAACCTATCCAAATCTGACTAACTTCCTTCAGCTTTCACCTTTTGAAAAAAAAAAAGTCATTAGGCAATAGAAGGTGATGGGTAGATATGAATACTCCTTCGAGTGCTTGGAACCTTACCTTCCTGGTAGAGTTATGCCTATCCATTTGCCACCCAGAAGCAAAATACCCTTCCTGACTTAACGGTGTTTTTACTTCTTAACTTTTTTTTTCTTTTGTCTTTAGAAACTATTCTTATCCAATCATGAGGGGAAGTGGAATTGTAGAGCATTATAGGTATCATTTTATCATGATTTGTAATTTAGGGTTTTAATTATTGAAAAGGGACATGCTGGAAATTTTATCTTCCCCAAGAATGCTATGAAAAAATCAATATAGACTTAATTATTGAAAGCATAACTTAGGTTGACTTCTGTCATCCTGCAAAACTCATAAACATTACCTGATCTTTTTAGAGTTGACTTTTTACATTTACTTCAGGGTGAAACTAGAGATAAAAGAGGGTCAGGTGGAAAAACATGTAAATATCACAGTACTTTAGGAATTCCTTTTGGAGCCAATATTATTAGTGTTCTTATAGATAATTTTGATATATAATAAAATCTCTCAAAGTATGCAGATAGATCATATTGAATTGTACTGATGGGAATGGACAACAAGATTATTGAGAATAGATTGAAAATTTTAAATAGGTTTATATGAGTCATGGGTAAAAAAATGTGCTTTTTTGATTAAATGATCTGAAACAAAGCATGCTTTTTCAGTAAAAGTTCAACATAACGTTAAACAAGATTAAATAAGGTATTAGAGATAACCAAAGTCATAATTCTAATTTTAAATAATGCTAAGATACATCTGCAAAAAATAGATTATATATATTTCTGCCTGCTGTACCGTGAAAATGATTACTAAAACTAAGGAAGTTCTAGAGAGAGAGTTTAAAAATGATTGGAGGGTGAGGGATGGAATCCATGATCAAGGAGGACTGCTGATTATCCTTAATTATATTCTCATTGCTCTTATTATTTAATGTTCAAATTAACCAGTTACTCAAACTGAGTCACAACATGTATTAGTGTTATTTCAATTTTGAAAATAAGTAAACTCATTTCTCATTTCTTGAGATTATTTGAAAGTATAGACTAGACATGGCAAATTTATGAAACTAGTTTATAGCTGTGCATCTCCAGTAGGGTGTATTCCCCTCCCGAGCTATCATTTGGTCTCATTTAATCTTTAATTTTTTAATCCTCCCTGCTCCCCAGTAAAAAACAAAGGAACAGAAAAGAAAAAAAGAAAAGTGGAGAAATAAAAGACCTATCCTAAAATTAATTCTTGGCTTGGTCTTTCCTCGTGGAGTGTTTTTTAATTAAAGAACATTTGAATGAAAAATATTTCAGAGAGATCTGTGGAAAAATTGGTTTCATCAGTTTTGAATTTGGAATAAAAAAACATTAACATGAAGTTCTGTTTTCCTTTTCTTCTTTCCTATTGCCCTAAATCTGAAACCTGAGAAGAAAAGGAAGTCTTCCTGTTTGTGTTATACCAAATCTGTTTTCAGTTTAGTCTTTAACCCCGTTATTGTCTTTTCCCTTCTCTGTGCCACATTTCCCTCTTGTTTTTTATATGAAGTTAATAACAAAAATAGTCCTGTTGCAAAGCCTCTAGTGTAGTTCTTACTAGTGTGAGATTTGGTATAGGAGTTGATTCTTTTACTTGCCAAACATTTATTGTGTATCTACTATGTGTGGCTGTTTTTACTACATAATAATCTCAACCATTTCCTTCTCAGGGAATATGAAAAAGTTAGCTATATTTAAAATCATAGCTCTATATAGTTAGTAAAACTTTTAAACTTGCACACGTGAAAACTTAACACAGTGATGGAATTCTGTTTTTTATGATTTTTAGAAGATAAGTATCACTATTAGTATATTTTTCTAACTAAGTTTATTTAAGAGGCATTATTGAGACCTAGCATAATCACTTCGGAATTTTGAGGGTTTTGAAGAAATTGAGACATTATTCCCAGCTTCATAAAATTTAAATCTTGTTGAGACAAAATTAATAATAATTTAAAACTGTGAGGATGATTTTAATCCTGTATGATTACTTTACTTGGGAGTCTAACAGTTTTCAGTGTATCTGTGTGCCTTTAGAATTGGTCTCATTATAGGGATTGTTCTGTTTTTGCATACTGATAGTGTAGACTTTACATCTTTTATGAGTGTCTCTTGGAATACTCACTAATTTGGGGTATTTTTTTTTTATTTAAAAATTTTTTTTAAGATGAGGCCTGTTATGTGATACTTTTATAGAGTGTCCTTGACTACTAAGTTACACCAAAGAAACATTCATTCTAATTTTACCCTGAAGATTTTGTAGTAAGAAAAGAGGTAGCTATACTAGTATACTTATGGTTGCTGCAGGTAGAGATGGGTTAAAATATGAAAAATTGAGTTACAGGGCAATGTCAAATGCAATGTTAAATATCTTTTAAATTACATCTTAAATACAGTGTTTCTATAATTAAACATTATTAATTAATTAAGCATACATATTTGTAGAAACTTACACATATTTGTAGAAAATTTGACAAAATCAAAAAATATCTAAGGAATACAAAAATCACCTAATCTTTTTTCCAGAATTAATCATTATTATTTGAAATCATCTTTGCATTCTTTTTTTCCTCAGATAATGATTACATATTTATTTAACTATAAAAACTAGTGATGCTTGTTTTGTAAAAAAAAAAAAAAGAATCTTCTAATACATGAAGGTTTTATCCAACTCTTAGAGTAAATGCTGCTAACAGCTTGGTGTATATCAAATGGTCTAGTTTCTTTGTTGGTGAGAGTGAGTTGAATGAGAGAGATGGTGTGGGTGTGGGTATGTGTTGGGGGGGGGGTGTCTGAGAGAGTATGTTAGGATTTGGCTCATTCTCATTTACTTATGAATGTTTCACAGTATGATGTTCATAATTTATTTGATCTTTTATGTTGGTAGACAGATTGTTTTCAGGACATTGCTATCACATACACATTGCTGAAGTGAACATCCTTTTACAGTTATTTTTGAGTACAAAAGTACTTCTTTGGAATGGATTCCTGGAAATGGAATTTAAGGGCCAGAGTTTATTCACGTGTTAATTTGATAAATGCTCCCAAGTTTTACTTCCATCAGCAGTGTGTAAGAATGCCACTGGATTTGATCATCGTAGTTTTTAAAATCTGTTAAACAAAAAATAGTGTTTTGTTTTTGTTTTCCTTATTACTGTTGACATTGAGCAAATTTTCCTGTTTATTTTTTATTTGGAGTTCTTTTGAAAATTTCCTGTTTTATCTATTATTACAGTTGTTACTTATTCTATTGGAGTTTTTTTTTTCTTAGTGATTTATGATGCTGTTTATATTTATGGGTATTAATCCTTCACGGTGTTGTTGCAGCATATTCTCTGTTTACATTATTTTCACAACGTAGAAAATTTTTTATTTTTTTGTAGTAAGATGAATTATTCTTTTTTTTTTTGAATTATTCTTTTATGACTCCTTCTTTACCCCAGTATTTAAACAAAATTTCTTAGATATTTTCTTTTGATACTTCTATACTTTTTTTCCCAAAGATACATGGATATCTTTTTGGATATAGTATTTAATTGTTTATCCATTTCTTATTTACTCTTTTCATCAGCATTTGACCTTGCTGACCAATCCTTGCCTCTTAAAAAGTGCTATTCTCTTTGCTAATGTAATACCACCCTCTCCTGTTTTTACATTACTAGCTGCTTTTTTTGGTCTTCTTCCTTCCTCCCACCCCCTTCACTGTACATCCTTTGGTTATTTAGTACATCATTGCTCATTCCTGGGCCCTTTTTGGTCTTTTATCTGCTTACTTCTTAGGTGATTTTATCTAGTTTTGTGTCTTTATATATGCATTTGCTAATGACTCTCAAGTTTATATCTCCAATATAAACCTTTCTTCTTGAGTACCGGGCTAAAACTTCTGGCCACCCAACAGTTGTACAAACCTTTCTTCTAACACATAGTCTTCTTTCTTCCTCAAGAGAATCAATCCAAAGTCCCATCTGGATACTACATATAGCTCACAGTGTAGGATATCTACATAATGCTTGTCCTCTTAATTCAGTCCAGTAATCTGTAAAATAATAAAAAACGTATCTATCCTTCCTTTGCCCAACCCATTGTACAGTGGTGAATAGGAATAGGATAATCATAATGACAGCTTCTTTGGAGAAGGAAGGAGTAAGTAGACAGCAGTCATTGGTCCATAGTAACAATGAAATCCTTCTGGACAGGAGAAGACTGCCCTGGCAACTATGTAAAATCCTTGGTTAAACTCTGATTTTGCTCTCTGGGAGGAATGCCCTTTTGAATATTGTGTGTGTCCTTGGCTTTGTTCTTTGGTGATTATTCCTTGTTATCTTCCTTTGCCACATCTGAAGTAGTAGGCATTTGAGATTGCAAAACTTTTATAGCACTGTACCAGTTGGCATACATTTAGGGGCTGCAGGGTTACTTAAAGTTCAGTTATAGAGTTTTATAGGCCAGTAATGTGGTTTGATGGTAAATCTGTCTCAAACATTTAATAGATTTCTGTTCTGTTTTCTTTAAGTCAGTACCATGTGATATTAACTACAGCAGGTCTCTTTTTGTCATATTTATTTTGAAATCAACTCATTCTCTTACTTCTCTCTCTACTAGGCCTTTTCCTTTCTCCCTGTGTTACCTGGCTACCTTGAGGGCATCTGAAATAATAGGCTTAGGTGACATATCAGTCAAGATTTAACCAGAGAGGCAGAACAAGTAGGAGGTTTATATATGCTAGATAGATAGATAGATAGATAGAAAGATAGATAGATAGGTATATATTAAGAAATTTATTACAAGGAATTGGCTTACACAATTCTGGGGGCTTCCTAACAAATCTAAAATTTGTAAGGTAAGCAGTTGAAAAGGTAAGAGCTCAGGCAGGCTGGAACACATGGGCATATGCTGAAGCTGTTCTCCATAGGCAATTAGAAAAGGAAGATCTGGTGAAGGGATAGCAGCTATAGACTCAGCTGGTGTTTGGAGTCACATTTGTCAGGAAGAATCCAGTCTCTTTTAAGAGCTCAGCTGACTAGGTCCAGCTCACTAAGGATGATCACCCTAGCTTATTAGGGACTTTAATTATATCTGCAAATCCTGCCCCCCACCTCTAACAGCAGCACCTAGATTAGTGTCTGAATAACTGAGAGAAAGTATTTACCAAATGGCTGTTGCCCTTCTTTCCTCTTAGTTTTCCCTAACCAACTTGACACATCAAAAATCATCATAGGTGGGAAAGAAACACCCTGTACCTGATCTTTGCTACTGTCTGACAAAGAATCTTTGAGGTCAGAAAGTTAACTCCTTGTGTTTGGAATGCAGAAACAACTGCCTTTCCCAAACCTGAGAGACCCCAAATTAGACTGTTATAGAGTAGGGTTTGCTACTGAGAGATCTTCTCAGAGAGATCTCTGCTTACAAACTGCTTATTCATAGTTGAGTTGATCTTTCTAGTTATTCTTTAAACAGCTAACACATCAATATTTTGAGTTTTTCTAATTGCTTTTCTTGGAGCTCCATACCTGGTAGTCTTGTGATGTGCCCTACTCGTTATTGCAGGTAAGAGTTTTACAAGATGCTTTGCTACTGCATAAGACTTGCTGGCTTCCCAGCCTGATACGCTTCCTTGCTACCTGTCTTCTAAGCCTTATCAGAATTTTTAGGAATTTGTTATTGCAGCATTCCACTACTAACTTACTGTATTAGTTACGGTATAGGATGGGTTATTTGAACAAAGAGACTCCAAAATACATGAAGTTCAAACAGGGTAGATTATGTGATAATCTGGGGGTAGTCCTTCATGTCATTCGTAGATCTAAGTTTCTACTGTTTTGTTACACCATCCCTTAACCTGTGCTGTCTAATATGGTAGTAACTAGCCATATATGGCTACTGAGCACTTGAAATGTGGCTCTGGATTTTTAATTTTATTTAATTTTAAATTAATGTAATTTAAATAATCATATGTGGCTAGTGGCTACCATATTGGAGAATGAAGATATAGAATGTTTCCATCATCACAGAAAGTTTTATTGAATAGCTGTGCCTTAGAGTGTTGACTTCATCTACAAGTTCTAATCTGGTTTACTAGCATTATGTCCATGTTTCACCCTATTGTGGGCTGAATTGTGTTTCCTCACAATTCATGCTGAAGCCCTAACCCCCAGTATCTCAGGATGTGACAGGTTAGATCAGGTCATGTAGGGTGTGCTCTAATCCAGTCTGACAGGCATCCTTATAAGAAGAAGAAATTTGGACATAAAAAGAGACACCAGGGATGTGTACACAGAGAGAAAAGGCCATGTGAGGGCACAGTGAGAAGACGGCTATCTGTAAACCAAGGAGAGAGGCCTTAGAAGAAACCACACCTGCTGACACCTTGATCTTGGACTTCTAGCCTCAGTAACTGTGAGAAAATAAATTGCTGTTGTTTAAGCCACCCGGTCTATGTATTTTGCAAGGCAGCCCTTGCAAACTAATACACAGCCCATGAGAAATAAGAACTAGAAAAGTGAGCACAGATAGCTTCCTTTTAAGGAGTTGACCAAGAAATTGCAAACATTACTTCCTGTTATATCCTGTTGGCCAGAACTTAGTTATATGTCCATACCTAGGACCTAGCTCTTGCTCTATGGCCATTATACCCAGATACAACTTGTGGGAGAAGTGTTTTACTAAAAGAAAAAGGGGAGTGTGGATATTGGGGGATAATTAAAGACTTACACCAATATAATTCTAGGATTACATTGTCCTTATGGCTAGCAATATAAGAAAAAAAGTCACTTCTGGCTCCTGAAATATTCTTTTTGGCCTAGTTTGGGTCATGTGTCCATTCCTGAACCAGCAACTTCTACTACGGAAGAAGATTTCTTTGTTCAGGCCTACATCATGTCTTTCCACTCCATCTTGGAGGTGGACTAGGAGAGGTCATTCCCACCTGAGCCATCTCTCTCCATCTTTGCTGCCATTACCCTAGTGCTGGCTATTATCTTACTTAGACTTCATAGCAGCCTCCTAATTTGATCTCCTAGCTTTCTCTTCTGGTCTCACCATACTCCATTTATTATTCATGCAACAACTAAGCTAATCTTTCTGAAATGTAAATTGTTATTTGACTTCTCATCTCTCTTAGAATAAAGCCCAAACTTCTAACTTGGCCTTAGGATGTTATATTGACTCCAATAAATGATTGTCTTTTGTCTCCTTTTCAGTATTTATATCTGTCGTTTGTTTTTCTTCTCTTATTGCATCAGATTTGAACAGGCCCAAAATGTTGAACAAAAGTGGTAATATAGGCTATCCTTGTCTTTCCCTTGTTTTAATGGGAGTGCTGTTGGGTCACTATTAAGTATAATCCTTTATCAATTTAGTATATCTCTTTCTTTTACCCTACTAAATATTAGCAGAAATGTATACTGAATTTTATCAAATGCTTTTTTGGCATCTATTGAAAAGATCATTTCTTCCTCTCCCTCCAATCTCTTCATATAATGAATTGCGATAATAAATTTCCTAATTACCTGTGTTTGAGATACTTATTATGATTTCATTAAGCTTTTGATTTATATTTTCTATGGAGATTATTCATTTCATATTAGATTTTCAAATTTATTGGGAGAAACTATAGATAATTTCCTTCTTACATCAGTCTTATAAAATTTGTGCTTTATAGATTTAATTTATATGCATCCTTTTTCCTTTCAATCTTATATGTTGTATTTTTAACTGTTTTTGCCATTGAGTTGTTAGAAGTTCGATCAAGTGCTTTATTTGATCTCTTTATAGTCAAGTAATTTTTTAAGTGGCTTAAGTAATTTAGTGTGTACTTCTTAATTGTGTATAATTTAAACAATTTAATAACAATACAACAAAAATTTTATTGTTTTAAGCACTTAAGTGTACAGTTCAGTAATGTTAAGTGTATTCACATTGTTGTGTAACAGATCTTCAGAACTTTTTCATCTGGTAAAACTGAAATTCTCTACTCATTAGACAGCAACTTTCCATTCTCCTTTCCGCCAACTCCTGGCAGCCAACATTCTACTTTCTGTTTCTATGAATTTGACTACTTTAGATACTTCATATAAGTAGAATCATATAGTACTTGTCTTTTTGTGACTGGCTTATTTCACTTAACATGACGTCCTGAGATTCATACATGTTGTATCATGTAACAGGATTTCCTTCCCTTCTAAGACTGAATATCCCATTGTATGTATATATACCACATTTTGTTTTATCCATATATCCATCGACGGACATTTGGGTTGCTTCCACCTCTTGGCTTATTGTGCCTGTTAATTTTTACACTCAATTCTTGTAATTCGAATTTATACTGGCTTTGGAGGAAGACATGAACTTACTCTTATGTTTCCAAATAGTTAATCAGTTGATTTAGCTATTTCATCATCTATCCTTTCCCACTATTTGAAGTACTACCTTTATTTCATATATTTAGACAATAGAACAATAGACTGGGTTATATCTGCTCAGTATGTATATCTTTATATGTATTGTATTTGTATAACCTTAAGGCCCACGTACTAAAATTAGTTGTTTGTACTAAGCAGTTTCCTGTGCTTTTTGATAAGTAGCTAACATCTGTAGGGTTTTATGGTTAACAAAGTAATGTTCCATATTTTTCATCTTACTTAGTGGTCTTTTGAAAAAAAAAAAAAAATATATATATATATATTTTTACTGCCTGTTAAGCCTGTAAGCAGGGTTAGCTTCTTTCCTTCCTTTCTTCCCTCCCTCTCTTCCAGATTTCTACTAAAGAAGTAAAGGTGCCTTCAGCACCAGCATCTGTACCATGTTCTTATTGATTTGCGATGTCATTAGCCTTAACTAGGCTGCCTTTGGACTTGAACACCTCCATAACACTATTAGGGCAGGATCTACAAACTATGAATGTGTTTTAGTTCTCTTGCATTATCATTCTGGTGTTCTTTAGCTTTGTTTCAATATTTTAAAAATATATTTCAAATAAACCAGGAATAATTTAATACTTATGCAGTTGCTATTCAGGAAATGCCAAAATAGCAGAGCTGCTATATGACCTGAGATAGATGTTTTAATTCTATTGAAGAGATGATACATCTTTTAAACTGAACCTATGCTAAAGTATGTAGCAAAGTTACTAAACTATGACTGATGTTTATTTAATGTTGGTGGAGTCTTAAAGGGAGATTGCATTATTTTTTTTTGTTATTAAATCATGTAGTAAATGTAAATGTAAATTGTGTACTTGTGTAAACAAATTTTTGTTTTGCATAAATGGGGTCATTATAAAAATATTACAAAAATTTCTTTTTAAAATTAATGGTCTTATCATAGACTTTTCCCATATAAATACACTTATCGTTTATCTTATTCTTCTTAATGGCTGTGGAGTGTTCCCTTGTCAGGTATCATTACTTCCCTGGTTTTATTGAGTGTTTTGGCTGTGTCCAGTGTTCTACTACAAACAATACTGCAGTAGACTCTTTTTGATATGTATCTCTGTGTATGTGTGTCTATATTTTGGTAGGATGTATTCCAATGGTGAAAGTGCTAGACCAAGGGTACATGGGTCTCTTCCTGTAACTCCCATTTTGTTATGTGTATGAGCACTGTATTTTTAAAACTACAGTGGTTTTGTAGTGGTTTAGTATGTTTTAGGATGTGCTATGTCAGATGTCAGCTTTCAAGCCCCATTAATATCTATTCTCTGTGGATGTCACTCTGTTAGCTGCTTTACCCATTAAGAGCCAGATAAAATATCACCTCTTCCCTGAAAGTATTCATAACACTTAGAACATTGGGTAATTATAACCTCAATAACTAGTATTTTAATAACTAGTATTTTAATGAGTGCTTACTATATACCAGGCACAGTTCTAATTGCTTTATGTATAGTATCTCATTTAACCCTCACAACTCTAAGAGGTAGATAATAATATTATCCACAGTTTGTAGTTGAAAAAAAATCAGGGAAAAGAATAACTTGCTCAAGGTCACAGTAAATGATGGAAATAAGATATAAACATGGGCAGTCTCACATCAAAGTCTGCTTTTTTTAACTTCTATAGTTCACTGCCTCCCTACTACTCTTTCATGGTCTCCCTAGTAATTGCTCAAGAGATGTTTTGTATAAATTGTAGAACTCACTAGCTTATTTCATGTTGCATTTTGGTCATCTTTACAGATCTGTGTGAATGACATCTTTTTCTAGTTTATGACTTACCCCTGGGTCATTATACATAAGCAGTAATAGTCCTGGTACGTTTAAGAGTCGGTTAGAACACCATATTACAAAACTGCACCCCACACCCTTCAAAAAAAAGACTTTATAGAAGTGTAGTTAATGTTGCTCTGTTCTGTTACATCTTGTTGTTTCCCTAACTCCATCTTGGGAAAAATTCATGTGATTGATCTTGAGATGGATTTCATAGATTGTGAGTGAATCGTATACTATTCTTCCCCTTTTCTGGAACGTCAAGTGAAAATAGATACCTTGTAGGTGACCTCTTTTATAGTAAGTTCTTAAAATGTGAAGTGAGAAGAATGCTGTCTTAGACCCTACTACATCTCTCAATTCATGCTGTCAAGTAAGTGTGATGTGCAAGCTAAAATCTCTCAGAGCCTCACCTAAGAGGGACATCATAATACCTTCTTTTGCTGGGGGTCAGATGAGCTAAGTGTGTGCAAACATTTGTGAACTATAACAGTCTCCGTAAATATTAGTTTTTAAAACTGAAGTTTGAGGAAGAATGGAGAGTGTTGTAAAAATGGGGTTATTGACTAGTAATATGTTTGGTTGTTTTTAAAAAATACAATTTAAAATCTGTAAGTTAGAAAAATCTGACTCTTTTATTTTCTTTCCCGACTCCATTTAATTTGATTATTTTATTGAATTCATAGACTGCCAATGAAACTCTTCAGCTGTAATTGTGCATGTGGGTTAATTTATTTTAGGTGGAGCCAGTGTTAGCATAGGAAGTGGGATTCTGTAATGAAGATTCCACAAATAATAGTTGTGTGGGTTAAATGATCTTTTAGGATTATATCCTGGATTCAATAGATCTTTAGTATTTAAATAGAATATATTCTTAAATTCCCCCAGAATTTAAAGTTTTTTACTACTTAATCATACTGTTAATAAACAGGGACAGATAAGAGTAATGGGAAAGTCAACATCCTTTTCTTACTCTTTTATCTCCTTTTCTGGGAATGATGAGGCAAGCCGTATTTGGTGACTTCTGTGCTGTAGGCTTAGCAGGTGATTCAGTGGTTCTAGATAAAATGGCCAGGTATCAAAGCAAAGATCTGACCATGCTGTTTTCTTAAGTCTCAGAACTTTTTTTTTTAATAAATTTATTTATTTTTGGCTGCATTGGGTCTTCGTTGCTGTGCACGGGTTTTCTCTTGTTGTGGCGAGTGGGGGCTACTCTTCGTTGTGGTGCGCGGGCTTCTCATTGCGGTGGCTTCTCGTTGTGGAGCATGGGCTCTAGGCGCATGGGCTTCAGTATTTGTGGCACGTGGGCTCAGTAGTTGTGGTTCGCAGGCCCTAGAGTGCAGGCTCAGTAATTGTGGCGTGCTGGCTTAGTTGCTCCACGGCATGTGGGATCTTCCCGGACCAGGGCTTGAACCCGTGTCCCCTGCATTGGCAGGCGGATTCTTAATCACTGCGCCACCAGGGAAACCCCTTAAGTCTCAGAACTTTGAAAACATATCCCTAACTTACTTTGTGGATTGTTCTTTCACTTGTACCTTTCCTTCCTTTTTTTTTCTTACTCTACCCAGTATTACCACCTCTCAGTCCAAGATCCACTCCACTATTCGACCCAGTTTGCTGGCTCCAACCCAAACTCTGGTACTGAGTTCTCTTAGCCAGAGCCGTGTTCTGGAATATATTTTAAGTTGTTAATGTGTTTTAGGTATGTGGGAGATGTTTTGATATGTAGAAGTTCTTGCCTACTTTATCCTTATCACCAGATCCTCTTATCTTGTATGCCAAGGCATAAAAAACATGGGCTTGGTATTGCAGCTTTTTGTCTCCATGCACGAGCAACTTCGTTTTGTTTCCCATGGTGCCCAGAAGAATAGCAAGGGGAGCCATTCATTGGCTTAGACAGCCTTGAATGTTAAGATTCATAAATCTTGATCAAATACTAAGGGCTTCTGACCTTACTACTAGAAGCAGAAGTTTCCCTGAAAATCTTAATTGAAGGGTCAGATTCCAGTTTCATTAAACCCCAGGCATGTGAATACTTGGCAATTTCTGTGCCTGACATAAAATTACATTCCATTATAAAATAAACCATTGCCTTTGTATTTGTTTTCCAATATTTCTCCTGGAAAAAAAACATTATATGGAAAAAGTTTAAAATCAAGTTGGGAAACTTTTGCATCCTGCTTTAATACTTTGTGACTTTGGGAAAATTACTGTTTAACCTCATTTTCTTCATCTATGTTGGGACTAATAATTTTTTCTAACAGAGTTTTTCTAAAGAATGGAGATAATCTCTATATCTAGTACACTGTCTTATATGTTGGAGGTATTCATTACTTAGTTTTTTTATATTTAATTGTTAAATGTAATTCTTGAATGAAGTTGTCATTGTTCTTTTCCAGTCAGGAGCAGTTTTCTTTACCTTTTTTTAGGTCATGGATTTTAGTTAGATTCTGATGAAAACTGTGGACCCCTTCTCCCTCATATGTACTTAAATATATACATACAGCATTTTGTAAATTTCAGGAGGCTAGAACTTTTGAGGCATAGGTCTATGAACCGTGAATTATTTACCTTAGGTGACGAGTACTGGATTTCATCTTTCATCCACTGAGGAGTTCAATGACCTTCTGTGCTTTTTATCACCTCTAAAATTAAAAAGTAAACAACCCCTTCCATACCTCTCCTCAAATAATCATATCAAAGCTAAAAGAATTTTTCTTCCAGAAGTTGACACTATATAACCTTTCAGAGAGTTTTCTTTGGATATATAATAGATTAGAACATTTTAAATCACTACCAGTCTTTCCTCCTTTGTTCTTTTTGAAACCATTGGAATCTTGACTCAGAAAAAACTAGTTAAGAGATAATTGGTTTCTATATATGCTTTTCTTTCCCTAGAGGTATGAAGGATGTCTTAGGAAATGATAGGATGCACTTAATAAAGTTTATAGCTATTTCCTCATTCTGTGTTTAACACCAAACTATAAAGCTTTAATTTTATTTCTTCTGGCTTATTTTACAATTTTTGTCTTAACTTTTCTTTTAAATATGGTGCATTGAGTACATTCCTTTAACTTCCTTTCTTCCCAGCATCCCACTTATATGGTTTAAAGATTGAACTAAACCACAGTTTTGAAAAGCAAGGGACAGATGTTATTACACTGGTCAAACTACCTTAAAGAGGAGTAAAAGGACTTCATTAGCTCTGTAGCTTTATATGTGCTCGGATGTGTGTGGGGAAGGAGGGAAGATCCATCTTTAGGCATGGATAAGTCCATATTTGAATAATATCATCAGTACTGGTTTTCTTTCAACATTTTAGTCTCTCTTTTCTTCTGTATTAGTTTTATTTTCAGCCAGGCAAAGATGGCTGCCAGAGGAGAGGGGGGATGGGATATTATTCTAGCCAGACCTGGGTCATGTGGCCACCCCAGTGGTAGCTGGGAAGACTCACCTCCACCCAAATCACATGTAATATTTTCCCCACGGACAAGAGGGATTATATTACTAGAAAAAGGGACCGGGGAGAATGTGTGTTGAACAGTAAAACTACAGTTGACAGTCCACTACAGGTACCATCAGAGGACAAGAAATTATGAAGAAGATAGGAAGTTCATGGGATTGGATTGACAGCAAAATCTCAAAGGAAACTGGAACTCAAGATACCAGAGGTAAGCTCAGGATTTCCTAGGGGAACCTCAGAAAGACTCCAAGCTTGGAGTCAACAAGTACAGAGAACAGTAGTGGGCAATTGGGTAATAATCAAGAATCTTTTAAAGAATTATTTTCCAAAGTGCTGCATTAGTTGGACCTCCTTCCTGCCCTTTCTCCAGTCTTAACAGCCCTGGTGGCAGTCATGCCTGCCCTCAGGCCAGAAGTCTAAGAACTGTTCTCTTTTAAGAAAGTAGATTAGCAATTCAGTAGGACATCTGAGGTGTTGGAACCTGAGAGAGAAGCAGAGGCACTGAAGCATGCCTCTTCAGAGAATAGCAGTTTTGGCGGATCCCAGCAAGTTTAACTTCCTGTCTAGGTACCTTTCTGGGATAACTGCTTAAATAGTACTACCCTCCCATTTAAGGGAGACACCATTTGGGAAAACAAATTCGAACAACCTCAGAGAGAGCCAAAAATAATCTTTTTTATGCCAATATAAACAGACAGACAGTTGAGGAGAATAAAGATGGAAGAGGATTAAGATGAAAGAAAGAACAGCTGACCTCAGATAAAATTCAGAAGAAAACTTCAAAGAAAAAAAGTGTAATATGTATTTTACTAAGATTCAAGAACATGTTGCAATGATTAATCATAGTTTCATTGAAAAAGTGGCAGAGAACCAGGACAGATTTTGAAAATTATGAAGATAAATTTTAATGGATGGGTTAAATAACAATTTAGCATGAATCAAGACTGAGTTGTTGATTTGGAGCCAAAGAGGAGGAACTCTGTGTATGTGAAGCAAAAAAAATAAAAGAAAGAAAAAAAATCTGGAAAAATTGAGAGAAAAAGAGTATGGAAAATACATCACGAAGTTTTCATATCTGTAAATATGAGTTCTAGAAGTAAAGAACAGGAAGGTGGAAAGGAGAAAAATATTGAAAGAAATCATTGAAGAAATATCATGAGCCAGAGAAAGATAATGAATTTCAGATTAAAGGAACCCATCTAGTACCACGCAGGATGAATGGAAAAAGACCTATATCTAGACACATCTGGCAAAATTTCAGAACTCTAAGGATAAAAAGAAAATCCTCAGTTACTGCCAGAGACAGGGAATAAAAAATGGAAAATCAGGGCTTCCCTGGTGGCGCAGTGGTTGAGAGTCCACCTGCCAGTGCAGGGGACACGGGTTCGTGCCCCGGTCCGGGAGGATCCCACATGCCGTGGAGCAGCTGGGCCCGTGAGCCATGGCCGCTGAGCCTGCGCGTCCGGAGCCTGTGCTCTGCAACGGGAGAAGCCACAGCAGTGAGAGGCCCGCGTACCGCAAAAAAAAAAAAAAGGAACATCAAATAACTGAGTTCTTAGCAGCCGTGCTGAACGCTTGAAGATAGTGAAGCAGTATTTTCATCATTTGGGGGAAAATATTGAGCTTAAATTTTTTATAGTTAACCACATTATTTATCATATGAGGACAAGTGTATTTTTATATTTAGAAAAACTATGTACTTTATATGAAAATATTTGAGACACTATAATACAGTGGAAAATATAATCCAAGATAGAGGATATGGTGGTAGGGCAGTGTCGGGGGGAGGAAACTGGTAGCTACAGTGGCAGTCTTGGACCTTCAAAAAGAGCCAAAGCGAGGGCTTCCCTGGTGGCGCAGTGGTTGAGAGTCCACCTGCCGATGCAGTGGACATGGGTTCGTGCCCCGGTCCGGGAAGATCCCCCCGTGAGTCATGGCTGCTGAGCCTGCGCGTCCGGAGCCTGTGCTCCGCAACGGGAGAGGCCACAACAGTGAGAGGCTCACATACCGCAAAAAAAAAAAAAAAAAAGAACCAAAGAGAGCTAGAAGAAAATTCAAGTGCTGCCACTCTTAGAAAACATGGACAATTCTATTTCAACCAGTAATGTCTAAATGATATAAAATTACATTCTCTTCAGTGATTAGTATTTACTTAGTCACATTATAAATGCAGTTAATTAATTTTTAGTTTTTAGAATCAACCTAGAAAATATATAAGATAGACTTGATTATAGTTATGGAATAGTTAAGGAGTATAGTTATAAACCTTTATAATATAAAAATAATATAACCTATAAAATTGCGAGATAGAGGGCAACAAAGGAAGGGTTAGTGCTCATTTCTTCAATGGACAGTCAATAGATAGCACATAAAAATTGGTAAATCAAGAAACAGAAGTAAAATGATGTTAAAGTTAAGCTTGTAACCGCACTGGAAGTCAGTTAACAGCGTTAACAGTGTATTGCCATTTTGTTTCAGGCCAGTAACAAAAAGATTTACTGTTCATCTTGGGCCTTTGTGGCCTTTGAATTTTTTAAAAATCGCACTTTCATGCATCATATTTATAATATTAAAAAGATTGCAGATGTGTTTCATTTATCTACTTAAATAATAATACTTTTATTTATAAAGTGCCATTCCAGGACCACATGGATTTTAGAAATTCTGTGAGGTAGGTAGAAATGGAGGACATACGGAATTAATTCCAAGAAATTGGAAAGTTGCATAGAATACAAATATGAATACTTTTATGTAAGATGCATAATTATTTCTTGACTGGCTTACACTCTTTATTTTGTATGTCAATTCCGGAGTCCTTTCCATGATTCTTTTTTTTTTTTTTTTTTTTAAATTTTATTTATTTATGGCTGTGTTGGGTCTTCGTTTCTGTGCGAGGGCTTTCTCTAGCTGCGGCAAGTGGGGGCCACTCTTCATCACGGTGCGCGGGCCTCTCACTATCGCGGTCTCTCTTGTTGTGGAGCACAGGTTCCAGACGTGCAGGCTCAGTAATTGTGGCTCACGGGCCCAGTTGCTCCATGGCATGTGGGATCTTCCCAGATCAGGGCTCGAACCCATGTCCCCTGCATTGGCAGGCAGATTCTCAACCACTGCGTCACCAGGGAAGCCCTTCCATGATTCTTTTAAAAAAAAAAGTTTGTTAAAAATTTGGATGTATGGGAAAATTCTGAGTCCTTCTTCCCACCAGTGCCTTTAAATAAGATGACATTTTCTCTGACATACTGAAGACTGGGATTAGAAGCCTGGTTTTTCCATAAGAAGAAAGTCATGTGATCAAGGAGAGCTACAGCTACTGGCGGCAGGGTATATCTTCTGGAAAAACTGGAAGAAAAGATGGGAATAGAGATGGCCTTTTTTATCTTTCTAAAGATAGAGCTTATCTTATGTCCCTAGCTGGACAATATTTGTTGAATGAAAGAATTTATTTTGATGCCACTTCAACTTAAAGATAGGTTGGCATCCTGTTCCTACTGTACATAGGTAAAATGTTTTTTGAAAGCCTAATTTTAGGAGTGTTGCATCAGAAACATCTTTTGGGAAGCACATTTCTAATTTTATGTTTTTCATATTTGATTTTAAAAATCATGAAATATTATGCTGTTATATGCATTTAAGTACTGAAAGTGTAAACTGCCAAGACCCTAAGACCTAAGTACACTATCTATAATGATTCTACTTAAATTATACAGTTTTCTAGGCAAGCTGGAATGCTTAAAAAGAAATCAAATTATGCAAATATATACCCTTAAAATAACTTATGAGAAATACTTTAAAAACTAAGCATTTTACTAGAAATTGTGGAATTTGTGTTAGAGAGAGATGGTTTACCTGAGCGTACAAAAATGAATATTAAAGTATAAAATTATATTTGGCAATTCAGTTATGCTTTTAAACATTTTGTAAGCTATTGGTTTTTCAGTGGCTACCCTTTAAAGAATATTAACTGCCTTGACTGAGAGACATTGGCATATGTGTTCTTGAAGAGGATGGGAATTGTCAAGTAATTGTAAATATAGTTGACTCTGTTAAGAAATTGATGAAAGAGCTATTGAAAGATATGAATGTGGGTTAAATTTGGTTTCATAAAACATAGTAGTGATTTCATAAAACATGCTAGTGTTTATCTGTTACACACATAAAAATTGTTATATGTTAACTTCTGTTTTCTTATCTGGTGTTAGTTTTTATTAGATTCGGTAGTAAAACTGAGTATCTGAAATTTGTGGGGGAAGTTGAAAGTAATGGTAGTAACATTGCTTCTAACATAGCTGTGTTGTGAGATATCTTCATGATGACCAAAGAGTCACAGTTACATTGACTGAAATCAGTATTTCTTTATATGTGTATATATATATATATATATATATAAAATATATATGGGGTTTGTGTTGGGATCTCTGGTCAGGATCAGATTAGTGGAAAAGGGACCCCATTTTGCAATTTTTGGCCTAGTTTTTTGAGGATATAGACAATTTAATGTAATACATTTCCTAGGAGATGGAATTATGAGTCTGAAAGAGTACTTGCAATAATTGCTTGCAGGCAAACCATTCCAGATTTGTTATGAATAGACTAGGCTAGAAACAGCAGAGTGGTAATTGGCATCATGAGAAACCAGACTGATTGGAGCTTGCTGCCAGCAACTCTAGGCCATCAAGCAACCAGAGAAGGAGTTGAGATTGCAAGGTTCCTTGGGTAGTTTTTGCATCCTGATTATTTTCCATGCCTTTGATACTGTCTTAAGTGACCTGGAGCTGTTTCTTGTGTCCCCTAGAGCAGGGGTCCCCAATTCCCGGGCTGTTAAGAACGCAGGCCGCACAGCAGGAGGTCAGTGGCGATGAAGCGGAGCTTCATCTGCCACTTCCCTTCACTCCCCATGGCTGGCATTACCGCCTGAACCATCCCCCCGCTCACCGCCAGGTCCTCGGAAAAATAGTCTTCCACGAAACCGGTCGCTGGTTCCAAAAAGATTGGGGACCGCTGCCCTAGAGTAGGACAGTCGTCCTTCCAGAAGGGTGGTAGAAATTGGTAAACTCAAAAAAATTGGCTTTGGACTTGTCTCTTGTTGTAATTTGCATTTTTATCCCCAGGCTCTCTACTCTCCCCACCACTGTGCTTGTGGGGTTGGGGTAGGGAGGTAGGCTGTGTGTGTGTGTGTGTGTGTGTGTGTGTGTGTGTGTGTGTGTGTGTGTGTGTGTGTGTGTGTGTGTGGTGTATTTATTTTTGTTGGTAGATACTTGTTGCTTTGCAACAGAAGAAATTGAGAGCACTGTACTATCAGTAGATTTAGCCTATTTGAAACAAAACCAAAAAATGTTGAAGGAAGTTATTCCTATTATATATGTACTTGTTTATTTTTATTTGAAATGTTGTACAGACAAATTTGGGAGGTGAATGTTCTCCAAAAACAACAAAAATCTTGTCAATTTTGTATACATAGAACCTATTGTGAAATACTAGGAAAAGAATGAATTCATGGTGTGACCTAGCATCGGTAGAGACAACAAGTGCAAGTGTCCAGCAGGCACAACTGTAATTGCAGATGTGAAAGGAGGGAAAGCTGTTTTGTTTCTTACTTTGCTTAGTCTGTTACTTATATTTGGACAAGACTGTGGTTGTATTTAATTCTATACATGGGACACATCTGGATGAAATATTTGTTTAAATATAATAATACTTTCTGTACTGTTCTGAATGGAGTTTTGAGTTTTATTTATTAGTTAGATTAAAGAAAAATGGAAAGGGACTATATATCAGAGAAGATGAAAAAATCATTGACGATTTTGATTTTAGACTTTGTTGAAAATCAGAATCAAGTTTTTCTAGATTATAGACTCTTGAAGGTGCAGTAACTATTTGTCATTCTATATCCATTGTGTAGTATAAAGCCTATCACCTAGTAAGCACTCAGTAAATATTTGTATAAATGAATGATCAAAATAGTAATGATCTTTCAAAAGAAAGTTTACTAGGGCCTTTTTATAGCATTAGCCTTGAGAAAAATTTTATTTAAGCAATAAATATCCTTCCTCACATTTAGAATATACTAATGGATGGCCTTTTCATGATTTATATATTAGGTTATAATTTTATATATTCTTACTTAATCCTTTGTTAACTAAGCCTTTTAGGTGTTCCTCACACATCTAGAAGCCTGTCCAACTATTAACATTTATTTTGGAGGTTCTGGTGAAGTTTTAATCATTCTTATTTTTAAACATTATCATCAAAATTTGACCTGGGGGCTTCCCTGGTGGCGCAGTGGTTGAGAGTCTGCCTGCCAATGAAGGGGACGCAGGTTCGTGCCCCGGTCCGGGAAGATCCCACATGCCGCGGAGCGGCCGTGCCCGTGAGCCATGGCCGCTGGGCCTGCGTGTCCAGAGCCTGTGCTCCGCGACGGGAGAGGCCACAACAGTGAGAGGCCCGCGTACCGCAAAAAGAAAAAAAAAAAATTTGACCTGGGATACATGTCAAGAAACTGTGATAGAAGCTGTTTAGTGCTCTTTGTGTTAATAAAAACCTATCTTCTTCATCTTAGTTTGCGTTCGATTTTTTTTCCAAGAATGATGGAAGGATTACTTTAGAAATTTATGCTTTAGAAATGAATAGTTTGAAATAAATGTGGAAGGCAAACAAATGAATACCCAACAGTATTTTATTAATTTAGTTTAGTAAGAACATTCCCAAAGAATTCTGGATCTTTATGATACTGAATTCCGGCAGAAACTTCACAACTTAAAGAGTCCATTAAACCTGGGTGGAATTTGTATTTAACTGAAGTAGATTTTTTAAAAGTGTCATTTGATTCACCATTCTTCTCTGTTCTCCAAGTATGTACATATGGACAGAATCTGCATTGTGGCTCCTTATTTTGTTTTTTGGGTTTTTTTTGTGATAAATAAATTCTTAATCTGTCAGGGAATTAATGTATTTTTTTTGTTAAGGGAACAGAAGTTAGATGAGAGGAGATGTAATTTTCATTTGGATTTCCTTAAAAAGTGGAAATGATGACGGGATAAGGATAAATCTAGAATCATGTTTTAAAACATGCTTATTTCTGATCTGGGTTTCACTTAATAGACTTTGTATCATTAATACTTACTATTTGTAGGGAAGCAGGCAGTCTCATTCACTGTCAGAGTGTAAATTCAACCTTAGAGGGCAATTTGGTAACATAAAGTTTTAAATAAAGTTTTAAATACATGTACCCATCAAGAAATTTACAGTACAGTTATATTCAGGTATGTGCAGAGTATGTGTGCCCCTTTTTTGGGCATGTTCATTGCTGTATTGTGAAATGTTGAAGCAATACAAATGCCCACCAAAAGGGAACTGATTAAATAAATTATAGTACAGTTTTTTAGTGAAAATTTGAGCAACTATCACAATCAAAGAGAGAGATACATATACTAATCTGAAACAGTTATGGAGTATTACATTTTTAAAATGGAGATGAAGAAAAGTATGTACAGTATGCTTCCATTTGTATAAAAAATAATCTACACTAAGATAAGCTTTATATATGTAGGTTATTTCTGGAAGAATACACTAGTTGTGCTTTTAGGAGTTGGTGAGAGATAGGTTTACTTTTCCCTATGTTCTCTTTTATATAGGAATGTTTTCCATGTACGTGTATTACTTTGCAGATAACAAACCATAGTTTTTTTTAAAAAAGAAAGTAATCTGTGGTGGTAATGAAAAGAATATTACTGTGCTACATTAGACATATATCGAGGGCTTCCCTAGTGGCGCAGTGGTTAAGAATCCGCCTGCCAATGCAGGGGACATGGGTTCGAGCCCTGGTCCGGGAAGATCCCACATGCCATGGAGCAACTAAGCCCGTGCACCGCAACTACTGAGTCTGCACTCTAGAGCCCGTGAGCCACAACTACTGAAGCCCACGTGCCTAGAGCCTGTGCCCATGCACCTCAACGAAGACCCAACGCAGCCAAAACTAAAAAAAATAAAATAAATAAGTTAAAAAAAAAAGACATATATCGAGAACCCCCAGTCATATTGTGGCATGATTTGGTTTAGGAGAAATATAAGGTAAATTCATGGTGATAGAGTTATTTTAATAATGTATATAGGGTATCAGAAATTTGACCATATTTTGTTATCCTTTTAATTTAAATTCTGTTTAACTCTTTAATGTATGTATGTCACTTATGCTTGGTCCAGGCTATTTTACACTTCTGCTGAAATATAACTTACAGAGTAGAAAAGAGAAAAATAGAGATGTTATAAAGTAATGACTACATTTCACACATTTTGAGAGGTGAAGTTGGTTCAGATTTTGTTTTCCTAGTAGTTTGTTTTTATGTAGGCGGGTGAAATAATTATATTTATGCTGCAACCAATTATTTGTCCTTGTTTTGTTTGAAAATGTGGATTTTGATAAGTCTCGCCCTTCCCTAAATAGAAAAAAATATTTGATGGGAGCAGAACTTCTTTACAAGGAATATTTGATTGAAAAAAAAATGTTTTATGTGGAGGAACAAACATCAACAAAATGTTAAACCATACAAAATAGGGTTGCTTGCTTGTCAACATATTTCTGTGTGTGTGTGTGTGTGTGTGTGTGTGTGTGTGTGTGTGTGTGTTTGGTTTCTTTGCTCCTCGTTCAAAGAAATCAGTGCTGGTCCTAAATAAAATTGTAACTTTCAGAAGATTCCTTTATGCAGTCTTGGTATTTATTAAGCTTCTTCTGTCCTTTTCCCCCACTTTTTATGGGAGGCTTTTCTCTTCACTTTGGACGTTTGAATCTTCTTATTGTAGTAAGTATTTTCCTTTATGATTTAAGTCACTTACATCTGTTAGTTTGTATTTGTTTGCATAACTGTAAGTAGGTTAACTATCATTTATGCTTTAATGCTTTTGCCATAGGTGAAAATTAAAGATTTTGAAATACATTTTAGGCAAATGGGAAAACAGGTTTTTTTGCCTACAAATTGAGGTTGAACTAGAAGGAAAGTGGCTTACTATTAGGATGTAGGGTCTTATAGCAGATGTATATGAATCTCCTTTCACACACCCTTTTGCCCAAAGTATCCTATGCTGTGGCATAGGTCCTCATATTAACAAAAGAACCAGAAAATAAAATTAAGAATAAATAATTACTTTGCTATATAACAAAGAATTACAGGGACTTCCCTAGTGGCGCAGTGGTTAAGAATCCGCCTGCCAGTGCAGGGGATACGGGTTCAATCCCTGGTCTGTGAAGATCCCACGTGCTGTGGAGCAGCGAAGCCCGTGCGCCACAACTACTGAGCCTGTGCTCTAGAGCCCGCGAGCCACAACTACTGAGTCTGCGTGCCACAACTACTGAAGCCCGTGTGCCTAGAGCCCGTGCTCCTCCACAAGAGAAGCCACGGCAATGAGAAGCCCACCCACCACAATGAAGAGTAGCCCCCATCACTGCAACTAGAGAAAGCCCGCGCTCAACAACGAAAACCCAATGCAGCCAAAAATAAATAAATAAATATATTAAAAAAAAAAGAATTACAGAAATTCTCAAATATAGATTCTGTTTATATTCAACATTTCTAATATCTTATTTCAGTGACCTAAAGATAATAGTCACAGAACACATGTTCTTGTCATCAGAAATAATTCCTAGTGGTAGCAATAATTTAAAAGGGATTAGGATACAAATCTGGATATCAGATGATTCCTTTATTCATGCATTTGTTATTTATTCAACAAATACTTAAGTCCTTGCTCTATGCCAGAGACTGTGCTGGCCCTGGGTATACCTTGGCAAACAGAGCATTGCCTGCTTTCATCAAGCTTGTGATCCGTAAGGGAGAGACATGATAAATGATATATAAATATCTGTAATTCTGTAAGAAAGCCATAATCACATCTTTATTACTAAAAACTTAACAGTATATGTCAGAAAACATAAGGGAAGTACCGTATAATCCTAGAACAGGAGGGAAGGAGACAGTGAATGGTTTGATTGACTTGAATCTTAGGGGGCCCGATTTCTTGTCAAAGTTGGAAAGCCTGTTCTTGGCTTATGGGAAATAAGAATGTATGAACATATGAGTTCCTTGAATTCAAATCTACCATTACTTGCTTCTGTTGGAAGAAGGTTTGAGAAACAGAAACTTCGTTGATGACTTCTCCTAATCTAAGGATGAAGCAGTTTATTTGAAGTATGGAACGGATTGAGCTGGAAGGAGGAAAATAGTAAGATCAGTTTTCTGGTTCTTCATAAGCTGTGTCTTAACAATGGACATTATTTTGTTTGAGAACCTCCAAATACCAGACACACTTATATATAAATGAAAGCTCTGTATATGGTCTGAGGGAAAACATTTTTAATATCATTTGTTTTCCATTAATTTCACACATCCTTTGAAGTCAGACCCTTCTGGGTTTGAATCTCAACTCTGCTATATAACTATGTACTGTCTGTGGCTTGATTTTCTCATCCGTAAAATGAGGGTCATATCATCTGGAGGAAGTATAGTAGATGGTTCAGAGGACCGACTCTGGAGTCAAGTGCCTGGGTCCATATCTTAGCTTCTTAACTTAATTAGCTTAGTTGCGAGTAAGTTGGGGAAGTTGCTTAACTTCTGTGTACCTCAGTTTCCAGAATGGAGATAATAGTAGCTACCTTTCTTTTAGGATTATTGTGAAATTTAATGAGTTAATATATACAAGGCACTTAAAGTGGTGTATCACATATAGTAAGCACAAGGTAATTATTAATGTTATTATTTTGAATTATTATCACCTAGGGTATTGTGAGGGTTAAATAACATGTTTATTTGAAAAACAATGACTTGTATATTGCCTGACACAGTGAGGATGTCTCCTAAATATCAGAAACTGAGTAGTAGATACTTTTTCTCATTTAATCTTATCATAGCCTGTTTAGAAGAAATTTTATCTGTTTTGTTGACTGTACCCAGGACAGTTTCTGATATACAATAGAAAATCCATTGTTGAGTGAATGTTATCCCTTTTTACAGATAAATAAACTAAGGCCCAAGAGAATTACAAAATCTTTCTACTAAAACATGGCATCACTTTGAGGAGACATTACTGGAAAGGCCATTCATATCATCACTGAGATTTGACCATATGTGAATGGTCTTTCCTGTCGTTTTCCTTTCCTTTAAAAAATTCACTTTCTCTAGTTAGGTTAGGAAAATTTAGACTAGAAGAACTGTTCACCTTAGAGTTATAATTAGATTGGTTAACCTAACTGAGGGATCACTTCAAGTTCAGTTTGTATGGCACTCTCACAAGTACAGGGTTATTTTGTTAATACTGCAGAGCACAAAACATTGTTCCTCTCCCATTGCATTTTGTATATTATGTATTATATAAGGAAGAAATTTGACAAAGTAAAAAATTTTACTAAAGTGAGGGTCAATTACAGTGATAAATATAAAATTAGCTCTACTGTTACTCACCCGCTTTATTTGCTATTAAATGATCCAGAAACAGTGTTTCTGAATTTCATTCATCTGAAATATTTTAGTGTCTTGTAGTATTTATGATAAGGTGGAGGGGAGGCCATTTCTTTGGTTAGTAAATGAGGTTAAAGACATTCCTAGAAAATGCATATAACCGTGATGTGTTATGGTTTGCTTCAGTGATTGTAAATCTGTTGAATGTTAATCTCATTTCTCTTAGATATTTCCAAACAGATTAGTTTATAGAAAACCAGTTTACCATTAAAAAACTACATTAAATTATTACTTTCGGCACCCTCAAGTCAGCACCTGTAATATATGTGTTACATAATACATATGGCTGATGTAACAAATTCCTGATTTGGTATTACCTTGCATCCTTCTTTGCATATTTAATACAGCCATTAATCTTACTACAAGGCTTTACTAAGGATAAATTGCTACGTAACCCACTTCAACCTCTTTTGTTCAACCAGGAAGCCAGACGTGTTTAAATAGGTTTTTAAAAAATGTTATTATTTCTTTTTTGAAATTTTAGAGTTTTAAAATTTGAAATGGTAAAATAAGAGACTTTATTTTGCCTGTTGAAATTACTTGACAGAAGTTTGCTTTGGAATAGAGCTTCTGTATCTTTAAAAAATACACAGTGAGTCACCCCCTGCTCTTTTGGTAGATGCCTGGCTAGTGAACAGCTAAGCTGCTTTAGGCATGTAATAGAACATTCCATTTCCTGTTCCCTTGCTGACACAGAGGAGTGTTCCTGCTGGCAATGATCTAATCATAGTGCAGTAAGAAACATGGCAGTTTGATAAAACATGGTGGAGACAGCGGCTGAAATGGAAGCATATGTTCTAGAAGACATTCTTGAGGTAGGGCTAGGTTTGTAAATGAAATGAAAGTTGAAATCTGAACAAAGAAATCTTATCTGCCGGAATTATTTTACAGATGAATAGATTAGAGGAGAGAGCAAAGAGAGGCAGAGCATAAAAGCAAGATACGGTCAGACCTTATTCTGTGTTAGAATGTGCCAATCTAGTTCACATGATTACTAAAACCTTATTTTGTTTAAACCTAATGTTTTGTAAATTGTAGATATATGTTTGATAGGGGAAAAAAGAAAAAGAAAGGAAGGGCCTCGGACTTAATAAAAAGCCTTGTGCTGGTGGTGACCTTTAGATTAACTCATTAGAAGGTGGGGTCTGCAAAGCAGCTTTGAGTAGGTTTAGTATCATATGTCTTAGAATTCATTTACATATCTAAGCCCAAAACTCTGCTTGCAGTTAACTATTAAAAACAGCTGGTTATTTTAGTTTCTAGGGTAAAATTAAGCATATATATTAATCTAATTGCTTAATTTAGCTGGTACATTCTGCTTCTAGGTTTTTCATGTGACTTCATTATAAAATAAATTATTAAATTAAAAATTAAAAGACTGTAAAATTTAACTAATGCTTGAGAGCTCACAAAAATCTGCATTTTGAGTCATGAGAATTTTAAATTATGTTTTCTTTTTTTTCTTGTTTGTGTCAGTGTTATAGAACCTATTTGCGTATAAATCAGTTCAAGAAAATACATGTCAAAGTGAAACTATAATTGGTTTTGGCCTTGGATGTAATATACCATCAAATATTTGTATTTATAGATATATAGATATTTAAATCCCATTTTCTTATTTTGGGGGTTGTAGGGTTCCCCCCCATTAAAAAAAAACTGTCTAATTTTCATGATGGTGAGTGGTATTCCTAATACTTAGACTGTTAAGATAATTCGTTAAATATTTTACTATCTTCAGGAAGAGAATTTGTTAGGGGGAGAGGGCTTGGGAGAATAAGCTGCAAAGGGAAGCTAGGCGGGGTTAACAAGAGAAAAAAGCCTATGCGCATTATAAAGTGCTGCATGATCAATGAGCATTTTCTGGAGTCCCTCAGTGTATGCTTGGAGCTGACATTGCAGCAAGTCTCATGGTTGTTCTGCAGAATGAAAACTGATTCCATTGTATTATCTAGCTCCTTGCAGACACCTGCCAACATACTCTTTACCCCTCTCCTAAGAGCTATTGTCTGAGTTGAATTCTCTGGTTAATTTCCATTCTTTTCATTTCTTTTTCTTTTTTATATTTTGATAGAATTAGTGAGTCTCCTTAGAAGTGGTATGGTGTATCTTATAAATAGTGATATATACTTTCATCAAGGCACTTCAATAATTAGCAGTGGTCACATGACTATTAGTGGTTCAGATTAAACAAGTCTAATTATAAAGTTCTAGTGGGACATATTTATTTGCTTTTTAAAAATTTTGCTTTGGATTTTAAAAGAAGCGTACCTTATAGATTTCAGTAAATTTATATATTTTCTTTGGTCATTTAAAATTTCAGCATATGACAGATTTTAGAAGTCTTACTTATTTTCTGGGAAAACCCACTTGGGCATAGTTTTATGCCTTAAGTATAGGTTTTTTCTAATACTATCTTAAAAATTGGCTTTTCATTATTCCCACTAAACACAGAAGTGTTTAATGTCATGTTAAGATTTTATGTTGCCTAATTTGTTCATAGTCACTAGTTAGTTACAGAGGTTATTTTACCTCTGTAATTTTTATTGTTCTAGTTTTCAGTTTCTCTTAATTTGGTTCCTATACACCTGTCGCATTAAACCATACTAAGTGAGTTTTCTCTTTATTTAATATTATTTTATTTAACTGACTATTTGTCAGTTACTGGCAGACTAGAAGTGAAAATTTTCCAACTAGTAATAAAATATTCTTTTCCAAAATTAAAAGTGCTCATAATGACCTAATGCTAAAAATAAAAGTTTAAAAAGAATAGACTTGCTAACTCTGAAGCTAAATATACCATATTCTAAAGTACCTCATATTGCAAGTGGATAGATATATTTTATACAGTGAACTTTCTAGAAAAAAATTTTTAATGGGTTAGCTCCTTGTGTAAATATCTAATAATGAAGTTCATCTATATGTCACATTGACAATTTTATTATTGTATCTAATATTGAGCCAAACAAACTTCTAATATGTGAAGTTTGTCACCATAATTTTCATCTTTATGACTGTTTATTGAGCATCTGGAATTTTATATAGATTTTTGATTATTTACATTAAACATTGAATTCCTGCTATTTTTTTCTTCTTTGAATGTAACTTGGTCTTTTGAATCTTACATTTTTAAAAGGTGCTTTTATTTAAGTTTTAATAAAAGGCAAACAAAATCATTATCAGTGAATTAGTGCAGATTAATTCTCATAATGCTGTGGTTTACCTTTTAAATTGTGATTGTTTATTATATATACCCCTGTGTATTTAACCTCAATTTTTAGATGATCATCAAAATCTTGAGTAAAATACTGTAAGTTTCTAAAACTTATAGTAAAACTGGAAAAGCTTGATTTCAACTTATATCATTGCTTCTCAGCTCTCCAAGATAATGGATTTAATAGAATAACTTGTTTGTTTTAATTATGCAAATAATCCAGTCAGTAATTTTCTTCTCCAAACCAAAGTAGTCAAAGTGTTTCTGTTCCTTTTGCCCACCTTAACTAATACTCAGGAAAATAGCCAAATACAGATGATGGAAAAGGGCTGGGAGCCTACGTAAATATCTCTTTTTTTGTATTGCTTATGTTATTTTTGCTGATTATAACTTTAGAATTTTGATGTTCTTCCTCTAAGTCATATATAATAATGAATCTTAGTACTCAGAAAGATCAGTAAGAAGAAAAAGTCCTCCAAACTTTTTTTGGAAGGGTATATTCCAAATTTGTGTGACCAAGTGCTATGTATATAAACCTTAAGTTTATACATAAGCTTTTTAAATATGAAAACATAAAACATATGAAAGTTCATTTCAGAAACTTGATTACTATATATTCTGGTTTCATTGTTTCTATTTGAACCATGTTTAGTGGTTTTTCTATAAGAATTGCTTTAGAAATGAGAAATTTTCACAAATCTTTTAATTTTAATCAAATTCAAAATACTTTCTTCAGGTTATAGCATTTGATGTATTTTTCCTTTAAAAAAGTAGCAAGTTTTTGAAAATAAAAATATTTACAGGGCTTCCCTGGTGGCGCAGTGGTTGAGAGTCCGCCTGCCTATGCAGGGGACATGGGTTCGTGCCCTGGTCCGGGAGGATCCCACATGCCGCGGAGCAGCTGGGCCCATGAGCCATGGCCGCTGAGCCTGCGCGTCCGGAGCCTGTGCTCCGCAACGGGAGAGGCCGCAACAGTGAGAGGCCCGTGTACCCCCCCCCCAAAAAAATATTTACAGTGTTAAGTATAATAACTCTCATGCCCAATCTTGTTCCTTTGTCAGCTAGAGCCAGTTTCTAGCTTCATCTGTACTTGATTTGACAGGTTGTAATGCATAATCTAAAAGCCTTAAATCTCTATCGTTGTTCCTTAGAGATTCAGTGGTTGAGGATTTGGCTGAACTGTTTAGGGTGTAACTAAATTAAGGGGCAGATTTAAACATATTAAGTAGGTTTATTATGGAACCATTTCTTTCTCTGTATTTATCTTGACATCAGAGGATTTTTAATAAAATAAGCTTGAAAGAGTCACAGGGACACTATTGTTTCCTTTTGATTTGTCACCATTATGGACTAGTGGTAAATAGTGTATTTTCGTCTAAACAGGGGAAGTCCATTTGCTATTTATCATAAAAATTATTTTTAGTAATGATATAAAATCTCTGTGAAGTAGACTCTTTTGACAGTTACTTCCTATATTTCTTTTTAGTCTATAAAATAGATTGGCTTATGTAATGCACATCATTTATATATTTTATCAGTAAGTCTTCCATGGATTTCTAAAGTTCTGTATCTATATAGTTAGTATAATACTGGTGACATTTTTCACTAGGAATAGTTGGAGTTACTCTTAGGACATAAATATAATTTGATCTGGAGACAGAAAAGTTTAGCTAAATATGTAAATTATTTGAATTAATGTAAGTAACATTTTCCATTCATTAAGAGGCTTTGGAAAGATTAGACATTTGGGGCAGATTGAATCTTATAATTTCTCTCCAGCATTGAGCATCTTTAACGTGCTAGGCACTTGAAATTCAATGAGCTTATTAGTCCAGCTAACTTTGCTTCATTAAAGTAAAAATTCGGAAGATAGAATGTCTGTCATTGGTATTTAAACATTCTTGGATTCAGGATGTGTATAGATTTGTATTCGAATACTAGTATTTTACTTCATTTGTTCATCTGAATAGTTTGAAACCCATGTTTTTAGCATTCTGAATTTTTTAGTACGCAAATATCTTTCTTTAAGCACCTTTACGTTATCTTTTTTGTGCTTATCTAATTGTTATGCCTATTTATGAATGTCAGGCTGTCTGGAAGGTCCCCTAGATCCCATTTTCATCTTTTTATCTGTAAAGATTTTTCTATTACCAATTGAGTCAGTATGTTGCTATACATAATGTGTATGTATATATGTGTATGTTCATGCAACACACTCACATATATGCTTACATATACTCTGTATACACACATCCATGTTCATGCTACATTATGCTTTATGAATACTCTTATGTATATATGTGTATTTTCATACAACACACTCAGATATATGCTTACATATACTCTGCATACACACATTCATGTCCCTGCTATATTATGCTTTATGAATACTCTTATTTGAAAGTCAAGTCTATCTTGAACAGAGGGGCAGAAGTTGCAACATTGCTTTCACACACCAACTTTGGGAGAATGCATATAGGAGTAGTAGAAGATGACTAAGAGATACGCTTATGTTAGTTAATAATCCCTCTAAAGAAGACTGATATTTTAGTGGAGTATAAAGGCTTCAAACAGCTTGCAAAAAGATAGTATAACTAGAGGTATGTGAATTAATCTGTTATTACTCTCACATGAGAGTAAAGGCAGGGTCATCCAAATGCCACTGGTCCCACATTAATCCAACATAGTCCAGTGGTTAATGTGGAGGATGCTGTGTAGCTTGCATTAGGAAAAGTCTACATCATGTATTACCTGCATATACATGTAGCAGCATTGGCACTTTTCCTGGTTCTGAATTGTTGGGGGCCCTGTTCTGACCCTTGACTGAAGAACTCAGTCTGATGTGAAATGACTTGATCACTACAAACTTGCTGAGTATCAAAGTCCTGCTTAATCATTGGTTCGGTTTTAATATATAGCTTCCAGATTTGCCAAGACAAACGTCTTTCAGGAGGTGTTTGTAAATGTATGTGAGATAACTTTTGGTTTAATGAGTGGTTAGATTAATATTGGCCATTAATATTGGTCTTGGATGGAATCACGCTTCTAACTAACTGGCTATATGTCAATAGATAGGTATATGTTGTACGTAGGATGCCCACATAATTTTATGGTGGCAATAGAAATTGACCACATTAGTTACAATTTGTTGAAAATTTAAGTTATTATACAGAGGGATTGTGTCATTACATGTTAACATAATTTTATAAAAAAAACCCTGTTATCCAAAAGAAAAACAACTGAGAAGAATGGCCTTATTTTACATTTTTACGAATATCTTTTAAGTCTGGCTTAATAGAAGATAACGGGACTCATATATCTGCTTTTATATTCAGTCTGTTGCAATGCATTATTTTGGAGGAAGTCTAAGAAGAAAATGTCACGTTTATATGAGGGTTAAAAAAGGGGAAGAATATTTTAATAACCCTTTTGATAATTGTGGATATTCTTCTTTGATACCACTCCTAAAACTACTCAAATGGGGGTTTCCTGGAGGTCAGTTGCAGTGTGTAATCTGAAACATTATCAATGAATTTTCTGAACTCTGTTCAATTAAAACCCACTGTTTTTTTGTGTGTTTTGAATAGATCTCTTGGTGCATGATTTTGTAGCGCCATACATTGGCAATTGGAAAATACTGATTTACTGACTTCCAAATATTGCTGCATTTTATTCTGCAGTAATAACATTTGCTAATATCATCACCACTGTTGTCCTTAGAAAAGTAAAAATTGGGAAGCTGTCACATTCGATGACAGATATGTTTTCCAAAATTGTAATGTATACTTGAAAGCTTATCACTGATGACAAAGAAAGTGAGTTGTTTTCCTTGAAATGATATTGGTGTTCATGAAAAAAACTATTGGTTTAGCTCACATTTATATGTGTTTTCTTGAGACAACTACAGTACCTTGGTATGCAGCAGAAATGTTTCCCATTTTGTTACACAGAATATTAAAAAGTAATATACTCAAGGTTGAAAATTTAAAAATTAGTACTTTTTACTGCTTCATAATGGAAACTCACCTTTTTTTTTCTTTCATTTAATTATGAGTGCATGACAGAAGAATATGATGATTCATGATATGGCCATGATTTGTGTAAAGGAAACAGCAGTTCTACCCACCATTACTTTTGTATCATCAGTACAAGTGTCAACACAGTGAAACAGGCAAATAACATTTTAGTACTGTATTATAAAAATAGTTTTAACTTCAGAGACCCTCTGAAAGAGTCTTGAGGATCCCCATGGATCCTGTGGACCATACCTGAATAACTGCTGGTTTAGAATATTGCCCAACTTTACAGTCAGTAATGGCATAAAACTAAGATTTAGATTTAAGTCTATTTGATTAAAATGTTTTCTTTTACCATTTTATCAAATTTCTTAATTTATCACATAGTCCCAACTTCTCTAATCACTTTGTCACTCTTTCTAGGTTTCTTTTTCCTTCAACTACAATGTAGCAGATTTAAGACATGGGAAACATTTTGTGGAAAAAAATTTAAATACTGCTTTACAATTATAAGCCCTAGATTAGTCATTCAGAATTTATGAAAAAGGATTTTGAGGATTCCCGAGTGAAATAGTGAGTGAAAGAAGCTAGACATAAGTAGAAAGTGGTTTTGCTTGAGGAGTAACATTCTGTAAGTAACACTTTTGATTTTGGTAAGGATAATTAAAAACTTGAATGGGTTATAAATTTCATCAAATGTCATATGTTACAATTCTAAATGATTAGGAAAGGACTTTATCAATTATAACTCTTTGAATATTCCTATCTTAGCTAGTAGAAACAAGTATATGAAGTATTTGTCAAATTTGAATATTTTTCTTTTTGAAGGTTTTAGGCTTCTTTTCTATATTCTGTCACAGGGGCCAGCTGGTTTTCATGCAGTCACAGAAGTTCTTTCTTTGAGACTAGTTCTATTTTATATTGTCTATGAAAATGAAAAATGAGATTAAGATAATATATATCTTGGTTATCCAAAGACTAAGCTGTTTCAAATTCCTTTGCATAGTAGCAAATTAAGTCATTTAAAATCTACTTCATACTTTCCTCTTGTATTTATATGTACTGTGTTTTTGCCACAATTTAATTTTGAAATTGGCACTGAAATCATGTGGTCCCATAGGAAAAGATGGTCAGTTACATCTGCACATCTCTGTCTTTACGCTTAAGTGCTGCAACTCTTCTCCCAAACTCCAAATTCCAAGGGACTGTTGAGATGAGGAACAATGTTGAGCCAGTGTTAAACTGCTTGTTGGTGTTTTCTGCTCTCTGAATTCCTTCTTTAGTCTCAGACCTTTTATCATTTAGCCTCTTTCTCTTAGTTTTGATACCTGCTGCCCACTTTATTTTGATTTCTTATTCCTGCTACAGATGGTCTAGATTCTGCTCTTCTACTTGATGTTTGAATAAGCCTAGCTCCTTGATTACAGACCTTCTCATTTGTTGACCTTCTCCTTTGTCTAACTAGTGTTTATCCTTAACTGGTTTTAACCTTGAATTTGTCCTGTTGCCATTTCCCTAGTCTTTGTCACATGTTCTACATTTGTAATTTATGCACTGTCATCATAAAAAGATCAACATGTATTTGTATGAACTGTTTAAGCAAGTTTGAGAAATAGAGTTTCTGAATTCTTATGTTCCATAGGAAATACTGGTTAAGATTTTCCAAAAACTTGTGCTGGTGTTTAAGTGTTCACAGACATTGGAAAGTTTTCCTTTGTATTATTTTGTCACATTTGTACAATATTTGTTATCTTCCCAAAATATCTTTCTCAGTTTCTTTTTCCTGATTTTCTTGGTTTTATCTATGAAATAAAGTAAATGGTGATAATAGTAGATGGAAAATTGCTTTCTTCTATGAAACTTTATTTATTTAAAAAAACAAAATATTAAGATTAAGCCCTATAAATGTCATTTGAAAAAAATCTTGTCAGGTGGATCATCATTCTGTAAATATTTTATGAATTACAAAGAATATATCTTTTATAAAGTGTGATAGGTAAGTGAGAATGCTGAATTATATTGACATTGATTTTTAAGTATTTCTAGAGTATATTTAATAGGCTTCCTTTTTCATTGTCTTGAGCTTATAGTGTTATTATATGATTTTCTGTGTATAGTTTTATTCTTGGTGTCTTCCGTGACTTAACATTGTATCTTGAACACAGTAAATGCTTGTTTCTTTTTTTTTTTTTTTTAAGAAGATGTTGGGGGTAGGAGTTTACTAATTAATTTATTTATTTTTTCTGTGTTGGGTCTTCGTTTCTGTGCCAGGGCTTTCTCTAGTTGTGGCAAGCGGGGGCCACTCTTCATCTGGGTGCGCGGGCCTCTCACTATCGCGGCCTCTCTTGTTGCGGAGCATAGGCGCCAGACGTGCAGGCTCAGTAGTTGTGGCTCACGGGCCCAGTTGCTCCGCGGTATGTGGGATCCTCCCAGACCAGGGCTCGAACCCGTGTCCCCTGCATTAGCAGGCAGATTCTCAACCACTGTACCACCAGGGAAGCCCTGTCATTTTAATTTGAGTTATACAGTGAAGGAATTACCCTCCTATCTTTTTCTCTTGGGAAGTTCTTTGAACTCTTAGCTTTGGTTAGGTATATACATGGAATGAGGAAGAAGAACTAAAAGTTAATCACATTACTCAAATCAACCCAGGTGATCAGTAGGTTGGAGTTCTAAGACTTAGAGTCTTCGTATATTACTTGAAATAATTTTTTTTTTGTTCTCGCGCTTCTTAATTTCTAAAGTTAAATTGTACCATATAGTTTCTCTAAGATCCCTTCTAGATATAAAAATCTTAACTAGAACTCTAAAGACAGTGGCTTCAGTAACGTCTAAACAAAAAGTTTGAGATGATGGTGTGTATCTCTCATGTAACTATCTTTTATTTGACATTCTTATACCCACCCAACTTTATCTTTACCATACTTAATATGAATTGTTTGCCTTTACATTGTATTCTAATATTCTGTTAGTACTTACATTGTTTACCTGCTACCCTCTTCAACATCTATTCATTATTCAAAGTCCTACTCCTTCCCTAGGGTTTTCTCTCTCTAGCTTTCCTTTCAAGTTGATTGTCTACTACCCTTTTCTGCTCTTAAAAAGTAATGCGAAACTGTGTACATTTAAAATATTTTAATGTCTCTGTAATGTCCTTGGTAAATGTTAAATTCTTTAATATGGATACCTTGGCTCTTTTTAAATTAAAAAAATTACTTCTGTATTTATGTAAAAGATATTTCATCCCACAAAAGAATTTGAAGTAGCTTATAAAAGTATATATTATAAAAAATAAAAATACAAAAGGCAGAAATAGTAAATGAAGACCAGAGGTAAAAGTAGTACACAGAAAAGCATATACAATATATAATTACTAGACTTAGATTGAATTTACTAGCAACCAGAGCCAAATTAGAAACTTGATGAGTTTTGAGGTTTATGTTATTCATAAACTGCACAACCATACTACATGATCTGGATAACTGGTATATTTCGTGCAATTTAGGTCTCAAAAAATTTTTTTCTTTGGGCCCCTGTATTGGAGGAACTGCTTGTTGTAATAAATAACTTCATCATTCCAAAAGTAAACAAGCTTTATATTGTTTCTACAGAATGTAAGTGAAGGGTTTTCTGTTAAAATTCAGTTGGGTTAAAAAAAAATAGTACTGTAGCCTGAGTACTCAGTTTTCTGGTGGTCTGGTTTGTTTCAAGGATAAAATTTAGAACATCCGGAGCAGAGGTTGCAAACTCATGGTTTCTTGGCTATATCAGGTTTAGAAATGTATTTTGTATAGCTCACATAATGTTGGCCCACATGATGGCCATTTATTTACATTTTCTTTAATTATCTCATAACTTTTGTGTAGTTTTCACTGTTCAGGCCTTGCAGATGTTCTGTTAAATTTGTCCCTGTAGGGGAGGAAAAACTTCTCTACCCTCTTAGATTCAGTGACTGAGATCTGCAAGTTAAACTGATAGCAGATTAGCAGGAGAGAAGATTTATTACACATGCACATGGGGGGGCCTCATAGAAAAGAAGTGAAAACCCAAAGAAGCAGTTAGGCTTGGGAGCTTATATGCCATTTTAACAAAGGGTGATAAATTGTGTCCTGACTAGCCAAAGGAAAAAGAATTTGGGCTTCTAGGGTGGTAAATTGTAGGAAGGTAACTATATGGGAAAACTAATTGGTAGATAAGGATTATTTATTGAAGTTTCTTATGCAGACTTAAGTTGGAGCCATCACCAGTGAAAAGAGTCATCTCCAGTGATTGAGTCTTTCTCCTCCTCCTGGTTTGGGAGAGGGCAGGACGGTATGCTTCACAAAGGGGACATTTGTGTTCTTTTAGGCAGAAAAGGGTAGGGCATAGAGTTCCTTCTGCATCTGCCTCTCAGTTGCCTTCAGTCAAAATAATCCTTATGCCAAAGTGGTATATTTTGGGGTGGCATATTCTAATGTCCTTTATCCCCTAAGTGTTTTATGTTTTGTTAAATTATTGTGAATGATAATTCTTTATATTTTATTTGGCAGTTGCTTATATATAGAAATGCAATGGACATTTGTATATTGACCTTGTATCCTACTGGCTTGCTAAATTCACTAGTTCTACCAGGATTGTTTGATGGTAGGATTTTCTACATACATGGTCACCACTGCAAATTAAGTCAGTTTTTTCTCCCCTATTTTTATGCCTTTAATTTTTTATTTCTTCCTTTATTGCCCTAGGTAGGACCTCCAATAAAATGCTGAATAGAATTGGTGATCTGTGGACAACACTGCCTTGTTCCTGATGTTAGGGGGAAAAGTTTAGTTTTTCCTAATTAAGTATGATGTTATCTATACTCATTTTTTGATTCTCTTATCTGGTTGAGATGTTCCCTTCTATCCCTAGTTTGCTGGGAATTTTTATTATCAAAAATAATATATATATATTTTTTTAGTTGAAGCATTTCAGTTTATTTCACTGAATAAGGTATTTTACATTTATTGATAACTCTCTGCTTTGTTCCAAGTTACTTATGTGGCTTACAAAAATACATATGAAATAAAAGAATCAATGGAGACAAAAAAAAGAGCATGTTAAAATGTAACTATAATACAGTTGACCCTTGAACAACACAGGCTTGAACTGAGCAGGTCCACTTATACATAGATTTTTTTTCAATAAATCCATACTAAAGTATTGATACTACATGATCTGCAGGCAGTTGAACAGTTGGTTCTCAGATGCAGAACTATGGATACAGAGGGCCTACTGTAAGGCTTCTGACTTTCAGCTGCATGGGAGTCAGCGCAGCTAACCGCCCGCCGCCCCACCGTGTTGTTTAAGGGTCAACTGTACTCAAAACATGTACTGTGAACACCTCTAAGGTGGGTTAGTGAGAGCTGAACTTGGCACCTAGGTTCAAAAGATATTGAATTGTCGGGCGTTCTATCTGTTTCTATTAAGATGATCCTATGATTTTCCTCTTTTATTCTGTTATTGTGTGAATTATATTAATTGACTCTTGGATTTTAAGCCAACTTTGTATTCTTGGGATAAACTTCATTTGGTCATGATGTATGACCCCTTTTGGATATGGCTGGCTTTGGTTTACTAGTATATTATTAAAGATTATTGTTCTTCACAAGGCATAGTGGTCTTTAGTTTTCTTTTCTTAAAAAACCTTTGACCATTTTTGTATTAGAGAAATGTTAGCCTCATAAAGTGATTGGAAGTATATCTTTCTCTTCTATTTTCTGAAAGCTTGTTTGAATTGACCAGTGAAGCCATCTATACCTAGTGTTTTATTTGTGGGAAAATTTTTAATGAAAAGTTCAGTTTCTTTGATAGAAATATAGCTGTTTAGCTTTTCATTGTCAGTTTTGATAGTTCTAAGTATTGTAAGGAGTTTGTCTATTTCAATCTAAGTTGTTGAATTAATTGACATAGAGTTGTTCATAACAGTCTTGTACTCTTTAAATGACGGTAAGATCTGTAATAATCTTCCCTCTTTCAATCCTGATATTGATAATTTGCATTTTTAATGTTTCTTCTTTTCTACTGTGAGTATCAAAAGCTATAAATTTCCTTTTCATACACTGGTTATACCACACATTTTTATGTGTTGTATTTTCATTATTACTTAGTTCTAAATGTTTTATAATTTTCCTTGTGATTTCCTCTTTGACTCATTCTTTTCTCAGCTGGGGTTTCATGGGAGAATTACACTTTAATGCTTAAGATATCTCTTTTCTCCTGTGCCTGTATAATGATACTGTTTATATAACATACTTGGGAGAATTGAGAAAGAGTCATTCAAGTCGTTTTTGGTCATCAGTGGTTCAGATGAGGAACTATTTTTGAGAACGGTTCTGTGGATTATGTAAAAGTGTTTTATTTCTAAAATGTTGGGGTGTTGTAGGTTTCCAGTTATGTGTGGCCAGAGAATATACTGTACTCTGATTTCAGTTCTTTTAAATGTATTGAAACTTGTTTTATGGTCCAAAATATGGTTCATTTTGGTAAATATTCCATGCATACCTAAAAAGAATATATTCTCTGCAGTTGTTGGGGTGAGTGTACCATAAATGTCAATTCGATTATGTTAATTAATAATGTTCAAGTCTTTTATATCCTGACTGATTTTCTGTCTACTTGTCTACCAACTACTAAGACATGAGTTTTGAAATTTTCAACTATAATTATGGAGAGTCTCGTGTTTTCTTTCTGATCTGTCAGTTTTTGCTCCATTATATTTTGGAGGTTGGTTATGAGGTACATAAACATTTAGGATTATTATGTCTTCTTGCTAAATTGATCCTTTTATGTAATTAAATGTTCCTCTTTATCTTTGTTAGTATCCCTTGTTTTGTCTAGATTCTACTTTGTTGGTATATCTTTCTCCATTCTTTTAACCTCTCTCTGTCTTTATATTTAAAGTGTGTTTCTTATAGACAGCATATAGTTATCTCTTGCCTTTTTATCCAGACTGTCAATTTTGCCTTTTAGTCAGTGTATTTGGTCCATTTTCACTAAATGTAATTATCAATATTTTATGTTTGAGTCTACCATCTTGCTAATTGTTTTCTACTTGTCCCATTTGTTATTGCCCCTTTTTCCATTGTTAATGTATTTTATTAGATTGAGTATTTTTAGTATTCCACTTTATTACCTCTGTTGCCTTAATACCTCTTTTTATTATTTTTAGGTGGTTGTTTTAGAGTTTGCAGTATACGTATTTTAACCCATAGCTGCCTTCACATAATAATATACCACTTAACACATAATGTTAGGAATATTATACCAGTTTATTTTATTTCTCTCCTGTGTCTCTTGTGGAATTATTGCCATATATTTTATTTCTACATATGTTGTGAATCTCCAGAATAGATTATTATTATTTAAAGATTTTTTTTAATGAGGAAAAGATACGCATTTTTGTATCACTCTGGTGTTCTTCATTACTTTGCACGAATTCAGTTTTATTGGGTATCTACTTGAATAATTTACATCCACTTGAATAATTTTCCTTAATGTTTCTTATGGTGCAGGTCTGCTGGCAACAAACTTTCTAAGGTTTTGTCTGTAAATATCTATTTCCCCTTAGGTTTGAAGGATATTTTCACTGCATGTAGCGTTGTAGGTGTTGTAAGATTTTTTCCTTTATTATTGATTTTCAGTGGGTTTATTGTTACATGCCTTGGTGCAGTTTGCTTTGTGTTTATCCTGCTTGAAATTTGTTGAGTTTATCCTGCTTGAAATTTGTTGAGCTTATTGAATTTGTGAGCTTATATTTTTCTCATTTCAAGAATTTCTCAGCAATATTTCTTTAAGTATTTTTTTTTTCTGTCCTCTTCCTCTCTCTTCCTCGGAATTACACACTGTTACATCCTGCTAAAGGTAGCATTGCCTCTGTACATTTTTTCAGTCTTCTTCTCTTTGAGCTTTAGTTTGGATAGTTTCTATTTCTCTGTCTCAGGTTCATTGGTCCTTTACTCTGCAGTGTGATTCAGTTAATTTTCAGTAACAAATACTGTGTTTTTCAGCTATGGAAATTCTGTGTGATCTTTCAATTTTATACTTTTTATTTCTGTCTTCAATATGTTCACATTTTTCTTTGTGTCTTTGAGCATATTTTAAAGAGCTTAAGAGTCTTGTTCGCTAATTCTATGCCTGTCATTTTAAGGTCTGTTTCTGTTTATCTGTTTTCTTTTCCCCCAGTTATAGGACATACTTTCTTGCTTCTTTGCAAGTCTAGTAATTTTTATTTGGTGTTGGACAGTGTGATATAACATTGTCAAATGTCTAAATATTATTGTCCTTTAAAAAGTATTGAATTTAATTTTGGCTAGCAGGTTACTTGCAAATAAGCTTCATTCTTTTGAGGCTTGTTTTGAAGCATTCTTATCTAGTATTCTATATTCTAAAGTTAGAGAAGCCCTACTCATTCGTATGTGTGACCTTTCTGGATTCTCTACCGAGTACCCCAAGTGTTCAGTGAAATCCCTCTCCTCTGTCTGGTTGAATCTTTTGTATCCCAGCTCTGTGGGAGCCCCTGTGGTTGTTAGATTACAGGTCCGTAGTGGTTCTGTTCCCAGTTCTTCTCTCCAGGTTTCTGCCTTACAAATTTTAGTTTTCTCAGCTTCTCCAACCTCTGGTCTTTGTCTCCTGAACTAAATAGGACTTAAGTTCTCTGCTTTGTTTTCCTCAGATACTGCTGGATATAGCAGAAAGATGGAGAAGTAGTGTTCACTTCTTTCTTTTCAGTTATCATACCCCTCTTTGCCTGTTGTCCATTGTCTTAAAAGAGATGGGAATCTTAGTCAGGTGCCAGTTATTTTGTTGTAACTGTAAACCGTATAGTCACTATATTTAAACTTCTGGGTTGTGGAGAGAATTATACTAAAATAGACTAAGTTATGGCAAATTTGCAATGAAATATCTTTCATGGCTAATAGAGTGCCACATCTTATAGTCTTTCTAGCCCTCATCTGTTTAGTTGTAAAGTCATTTCATATTTTATACATGCAATATTTACTCAGTGTCGAGCAGTTCCATTGCAGGTACTTGTGAAACAATTGACTGCCAGTGTTAACAGTTGATAGAGTACTGTGTTTATATACCAGCATCTAATATGCTTATGTTTCATAGTACATTTTAAGGAGGCCTAAACATACTTAGTGAAAAATTCCAAAAATTGCTCTCAGCTGCATTTTGAAGCAATTTAAAATAAACTGTTTCAGGTTATTACTAATGGCAAACACTCTATTGTCAGGTCTTTAGGAATGAGGTGGAAAACTTTATTAATTATAAAATCGTGTAGAAAACTTGGAAATTGTAAAACGGTTCAAAGAAAGTTAAAATGAACAATGTTATATTTTGGTATGTTTCCTTTCAGTCCATTCTTTATGCAAATACAGATATATGCACCTTTTTAACAAATTGGGACCATGTTATTTAAAAATATTATATGTCTTGATTATTTTTTCCCCTCACACCTTATTTATATTTTGCTGTGTCCTTAAATATTTGCTGAAAATATCAAATAAATATGTCAAATTGACTTTTATTTCTTCTTTTGCTATTATAAATAATACTGCAATGAGTATTTTCCTGTGTTTTCCTTTAGATTTCGGAAAACTTATTGTACATTTCTAGATCAAGGGGTATGGATTTTGAAACTTTTTTGTTAATTACATTAATATGTATTTAGTGTAAAAATTTTGAAGCATAAAGGAAAAACATAAATATTTGAATATTTGTATCTGTCTTTTTGCTCACATCTGGTTTATTTTTACTAGACTTTAGAATTTTATGTCCTTTTAATATATATACCTTGAGCTTTATTCTATTTTATTACTTTTTCTTGAAAATAATTCTTTTGGTGATTGCATAATATTCTAGCCTGAGAATATAACTTACTGTGCATTTATATTGTTGGATATCTGGGTTAGTTTTTCTACTGGAAATAAATTTTTTAAATGTCCTTTGGCCATTTTGCTAAGGAAATGTGGCTTTATTTTTTGAGAGAATCTTTATGTATTGATGTGAATCTTTGTCAAATGTGATGAATTTTTTCTGAGTTATTTACATTTTTTTGGTATGGTTTTTCTTTTTTTTGCGATACGCGGGCCTCTCACTGTTGTGGCCTCTCCCATTGTGGAGCACAGGCTCTGGGCGCGCAGGCTCAACGGCCATGGCTCACAGGCCTAGCTGCTCCACAGCACGTGGGATCTTCCCAGACCGGGGCACGAACCTGTGTCCCCTGCATCAGCAGGCGGACTCTCAACCACTGCACCACCAGGGAAGCCCTCTTTTTATTTTTTTGCAAAACTTTTATATAAGTGTATCTTTTTCTTTGAATAATTTCTCTTATTTTATATTTAAAAACATCTTTCCTCTTCTGGAGATCAGATAATATTTGTCTATATGGTTTTTAATCCAGTCTTAGTAGAATTTATTTTATATTGTGATACATGATGTGATGAGATAAGAATCTTAACTTTTTACCCTAGCACCATTTAAACAGATGAGTAGTGAGGTCATTTTATATTCCAAGATACCTGTTCTTTACAGAATCAATTTCTTTTTTACTAGGATTGACTAAATCCTATGAGTAATCCTTGAGTAAAAACAGCTTGACATTCAACAAACCTGTAGTTAAACTTGAACACTAGTTCCCCAAAGGTATACATTTGGCATTACAGTTGTATTCCTGATACAGTCCAACCTCTGATGGAAAGGAGAGAGTGATCATGGTGTTGGTTGAGGTGGGGGCATCTGAAAGGTAGAGGTGAATGCCTGATTACAAGACTACTGTGATCCAGTTTTATTCATCAGTGCCTAGCATAGTGCTGAGTACATTAGAGGTATTTTGATGTGTTTATTTAATAACTGAGCTTCACCCTTAACACACCTCCCAGGACACCAACCCTGCTTTCCTGAGAGTGCAACAGGGAAGAGCAAAATCTGACTCTGTGTTAGATCTGTTTCTTTTACTTTAACCCTTGCTTTTCATTGCTTTCATTATTATAGTCATACATAATGGCCTGCCTCAGAGAACCCTGCCCCTCTGCCTGAATGTTAAACTAAAGTGCCTTTGTTCAGCTCACAGGGAGACAGTCTGACCCTGCCCACCTGTGAATGGAGAGAAAGCATGAGAAAGAAAGGTTCTGATGTCTTTTATGTGATTTATAAAATGTTTGGCTGTTTTTGAATGTAAACAAAAGCTAATGGCAGTTAGAACAACTAAATGCCTTTCAATTAAGGGAAGTTATTTTTGTCTTCATATAGTAAACTACTTTCATGATGGAGTTATTAATCTTTATCTTTTAAGCAGTGGTTTAACCTTGGTCTTGCATTTGTATTACCTAGAGAGCTTTTCAAAATTTTTATGCCCAAGCCAATACCCCCGAATGATTAAATCAGAATATCTGAGGATGTGGCCCAGGCATTAGTACTTTATCTGTTAATTCTAGTGTACAGCTAAAGTTGAGAACCACTGCTCTAAGAGTGTGGATAAAGAAAATATGAAGTGATATGCTCCCAAACTCTCCAAATGTCTTAGTCAATTCAGGCTGCTATAAGAAAGTACCATAGACTGAGTGTTTTGTAAACAGCAGAAATTTACATCTCATAGTTCTGGAGGCTGGAAGTCTGAGATCTCAGGGTACCAGTGTGGTGTCAGGTTCTAGTGAGGACCCTCTTCCAGGTTGCAGACAGCCGATTTCTTGTACTCATGTGGTGGAGAGCAAAAAGAGGAAGCAAGTTCCCTTATGACTCTTATAAGGGCACTAATCCCATTCATGAGGGCTCCATTCTCATGACATATAATCCTGATTACTTCCCAAAGGCCTCATCTCTTAATACCATTACATTGTGAGGTAGATTTCAACATATGATTTTGTAGGGACACAAGCATTTTAGTCCATAGCATCGAGGAACTAAAGTTGCTTCTTTATTAAATGCTGAATGGAAGCAGACCTTTGAATTGGCTGGCACTTTCTAAAAAAATTCAGGTGGGGAGATTCTGTAGTCTATTATGATAGACTTTTTCAATATTTAAATAATCTGGACAAAAATGTTTCTCCTGTCTTTATTTTATTTTATAATATAAGCCTATTTTGTTCTGTAATCAATGCAGACAAGAGACAAAAGCTCTTCTGTGTTCTTTTTTAGGATTCTGAAATTCATGATGGGTTAAAAATATAAGTAAATCTTTGTTAGCACAAGAACATTTTTAGTGTTTAATGTTTTTCTAGCTTCAAAAAAGGATATATACTAACTGTATGAGTTTTCATTACAATAATACTCCTCTAGGTGAAAAAGATAGACTTCATGGATATACTCTGTTGTCAGAAATTTTTTTAAGGCAATGAAAAAATATGAAAAGCATAGAGACATATTTCAGAGTCTCAAAATAAAGGACTTGTCAAAGTTAAATATATTTAATGATATAATAGTCATTCAACAAACATTATTGACTGCCTCCTAGGTGTACTGCTCTTGGCTATAGCAGTGAAAAAGACAGATGAAGGTCCTACTTTCTTGGGACTTATATAAAAGACTGGCAGTATATAATTTAACTAGAAAATAAATAATACAATTTAATATTATCATTAATACTATTAAAAAATGAAGTCAAGGTGATGGGGGTAGACCATGACAGAGAGGAGGAGGGTTCATAGGGTCAAAAAGTACTGCTCTAAGGAATGACAAATTTAAATAGAAACCTGAATGTTCAGAAGAAACTAGGCATTTGAAAATCTCAGTGAATTCCAGGCAGAGGGAACTGTAATTGTAAATTTCTGGGGTATGCCTCTACAGTTAATGGGATTTTTTGTTTTGTTTTGTTTGTTTGTTTGTTTTGCTGTACGCGGGCCTCTCACTGTTGTGGCCTCTCCCGTTGCGGAGCACAGGCTCCGGATGCGAAGGCTCAGCGGCCATGGCTCACGGGCCTAGCCGCTCCGCGGCATCTTCCCGTCTTCCCGGACCGGGGCACAAACCCGTGTCCCCTGCATCGGCAGGCGGACTCTCAACCACTGCGCCACCAGGGAAGCCCTACAGTTAATGTTTTAAAGGGGATTAGAAGAGGTAAAATTAATGAGGATATTTATATAAGGTAATGGAAAATTGAGAAAGTGTTTTCTTCAGGTAAATAGATGACTTCTTGCTGAAAAGTGCCTGGGAGCCTATTTCTTTGTCCTGCTGGAGTTTCCCCCCCCGCCCTTTTCTTTTCCTCCCACTTTTCTTGTCTCCCTCTCCTTCTGCCCCCCCCCCCCTTCCTGCCCTACGAACATGCATGGGCACCTGCAGAGGGAGGCTACATTTTTTAGCGGCCTACGGGGAAGGGCCCGGGGCAAGTGTGGAAATAATTTCTATAGCTGTGGTATAATTGCTGATGTCCTGTTGCCATAATTTGAGGCAAATGGAGCCATGAATAGAAGGAGATGTGTTGGGAAGAGAATGGGGAATTTTTAGAATGTACTATAGCTACTTTCTCTTGGATTTGCTCACAGAAGAGTTTGTTAAGTTTTTGATAGCAGACTCTTCAAATTCTTATATATCTTTTTATGTAAGTTTTAGGTCACCTTCCTTAGCTAGTATATTTTACCTTCACAGTTTTAAAACTTTGTAATTTGTTTTGTTCCTGACTCATCTCATTTATTATGTAATTCATTGGAGAATGTATTGGGGTAATCATTTTGGGAAAGGATGGCTTTGATTTTGTTGGGGGATATGTGGTGGGGGCCGGATGTCCAGTGAAAGGAATTTTATAATTTTGGTTTAATCTCCTTTGTGATTTGGGGTGAAGCTGTAGTATGCTAAAGTAAATTATCTTAATTTTTTTTCTTTCTCTGATATTAGACTATTTATACTAAAGAATTACGTCTGAAGTTATTAATTATAAATCATGTGCCTTTCAACATTCAAATTGTCTTTTTTCTTTTACAAAAATATGGATTTGGGATGAGATTTTGCATATGCATATATTTCAAAGCCATTTTGCCAGCATATCTTATAGACAACTTAGACACATTTCTTAGGAAGTCTTGAGCTTTTGAGTGTCAAGTAGACATATTCTTAAATAATCTAACCCTTTATCAAATGGAACATAGTGCCCATAACTATTGAGTTAATTTGTTGGGTGTACATTTGCAGTGCAACAAATGGGATTTTCATTTGCAAAGAGAAACTAAAGTAAATGATGTGTTTGGGTAATTTAAGGAGTTCGGTGTATAGACTTAAATATTTTATTGCTACTTAAATAATAATTTATATTACTTTATTATCATGACTCTGTAATGGATCAGAGTCAGTGATATTTTAGTAAAACTGTTCTGCTCCATTGAATGTTTATTTAAAGCAAATGAATGCTCACGTACAATTATTAAATAGATGCAATGACCATGTTTCAGTTTGCTTGGGACAATTCTAGTCTATATTTGTTTTCTTGGGGTAGTTTCAAAAATGTGTTGATTTAGATCATACATATGGATATCTAAGGTGAATGATGGCAGTAATATAAGGCTGAGGGTACTTTGGTTCATACATGGTTTTTCCAATATTTTTAGGTTTTGTACCACTGGATAATAGAAGCTGAATGTAAAGTATACTAACACACTTGAATACCCCAAGCCAAAGAGTAAATAATATATTTAATGTGATTCTCATCCACCTGAATTTCTTTGTCTTGGCTTAGTTTGGCTAAATGTTCTTTCTTGAAAGTGCTGTAACAGGGTTCTCTTTTCTTTTAAAAGTTAAGACATATTTCTTTATTTGTAGTGTTCTGATTAGAGTTGCTTAAGTTTTGAGTGGAACGTCCCTAGTCCTATTTTTTCCCTAAGTCATATTATTTTTAATGTGCTATTTTGCAGAATGTGAGGTTCGTCAGGATGCACTTATTGTGTTGTAGCACAATTGTCTATGCCATAAACATTGCATAAACCTTGATTTCCATAATGTAAACGGTATTTACTATATGACTATAAGAATATAAGACCAGTGGTATTTGCATAATAACTGCTTTTCCATCTTCTACCACAAGAACCCTTCTTACTGTGGGTAGGATATATTAGCAACAGAAGAGCTAACTATTTCAGAGCTGCTCAGTTTAGAGTGTTTGTTGGGGAGTTGGAGGCTACAAGGGTGCTATTCAGAATGCATCCTGAGTTCTTGATAACCAGCAGAGAAATAGAACATTTTAGTTAGAGAACGCTTACAAAGCTTTTTCTGAAAATTGAATGTATTAGTTTCTTTCAAACATTTTAAATGTTGTAAATAAAATATGCTATGTTTGTGACATTTGATGTGTGAAGTGCTATGGTAGAAATAGATTAGTAAAGACATAGATCCTATCAACCAGGAGTTACGGATCTCATTATTAAGACTCACATCCAAATTAATTAGCTAAGAAAATCTAGTGAGTTGAATTGGCCGTGAAGATTCTTTTAATAATGTAAACGATAATTAATTTTTAATCTTTGTAATTTAAGATATTTAAATTTCATATTTGCGTTAACTCACTGCAAAATAGTCCTATTCCGAGGATGGAAACAAAACTTTTGTGGAAACACTATGTGACACAAACTGGCATGCCTGCTACTTCTTGTCTGCCAGCAGACAACAAAATCAGTGAACTTAAAAAGTAAGATTTCACTGAGGAAACCAAGATAGGACAAAGTTTGAGTTTTTTTTCCTAGGCATGTATTTTCATGATTGTGATTTTATGTATGTCTAGTAAAATTATTCCAGAGTAAGAGTTACTTAATGACAGCTTGAAAAGAGCAGTATAATTTCCAGAGGCCATTTGAGTAATTTTGTGAACCTTTTATCAGGTCATGCCAAAAAATCCTCACAAACTTAGTTAGGGAGAGCTCTTAGTACATTTCAGTCCTTTGAAATGGTTCTTGAGGTCGGTGCTAAGCAAGGAATTTAGTTACTTGAAACAGCTACATAAGTATAAACTTTAAGATATAGAGGATCTACTTAAATGTCTACTTACTTTATGAAGTAATTTTGAAAAATATTGATTCTTGTCCACACTAACATTTTATGAAATAATTTTATTCATTATTCTTCACATATACCTTGACATACATGTCTTTAACACAATGTTTTGGGTCATTAGCACAGCTTGCCAAAATACATCTTTCTTTCAGTTTAAGATTAGTGAGATAAAGTACTTTCACAGCTGTCTATAATGACTGAATCTAAAACCACAAACACCTATTCTTATAGCTTAAGACAGTTGGGGTTTTCATTTTTCCTCTATGTAGCTATGTATTCTTGATTGCTACAGTGAAATCATTTACTGAGTAGTTTAAAATGTGCTCTTTGAAAGGTTTCTTTATAATAACATCCATCCAGCATTTAGAATTGAAGACTGGGAATAAAGTTTTAACCTTGTTATATTTCTTTGCCTTAAAAAATTATCATGTGAATTTTGTATATATTTATATCTTAGTCTTGCACTGTTTTGGACTAATGTGTCTTCCCCAAACAAGGAAGCATGACAAGGTGATTGACCGTTTTTTTGAAGCATTTTTTGGTGTGGGTGGAGGAGGGTTAAGCATTGCTTTACCCTTTATTTGGTTGTATAGTCTATTTGGCTTCTAATATAAATTCAGATTTTTAGGACTCATTTCTATGCAAAATACAATTAATTTTAAAATTAAAAGGTATCTTTTTGTAAGTTCATTGAGACTGATAATACAGATGTTCTAAAGCCTCACCTATGAAAGGGTTACCATTTTTTCTAGTTTCAGGATTTTAAAATTTAGTGAAAATCACAAGCGAGCAGAAGTAGTGGCTTTATTCTTATTACATGGCATAAAAAATGTACCTCCTTTTAAATACTACCTCGACTCAAATAAAGTAAAATTAATAAAGTAAAGTAAATAAAGTAAAATTAATGGATAACGGAAAGTATTATAATAGGTAGCAGTGATCTGTTCCAGTTATTACTGAAATTTATCAAATATGGTACAGAAATATTTATGAATTTAAGTGAGCAAGTATCTAGTGTCCTAATGTTGCTGCTGCTCACCATTGTTTGATATGCCAAGAATATTCTTTTTTTTAGATCTTACCCAAATATTGGAAATTATTCATTTAGCAATTATTTTATTGAGTACCTATTGTGTTCTTAGAGCTTTGGTTACATAAGTCAGTGACATATAATAATTTTTCCTACCTTGAGACATTGTAAAGACTTTGGCATTGCTTTAAGTGAAATGGGAGCCATTGGCCAGTTTTTAACAAAAAAGTCATAAATCTGATTTACATTTTAAAAGGAATTGGCATACTTAGAAATCTGACTTTTAATTATTTGTGCTTGATTAAGTTTTAGGTTTTATATATATATTATTTATTTAAATTATATATATAAAACCTAAAACATATATAACTTAGATAGGGTTCAGTCATTTATTTGGATGATAGTCTGTCCCCTCCTCTGTTGCTGTCCATTGTAGAGTATTATCTCTGAGCAGTGGAGGCAGTGAGACAGTGAAGATAGTAAAGGCAAGGCTCTGTACGTTCCTCTGAGAAAAAATACAGGAGGAAGAAGAGCTTTCTTTTCTTGGAGATGGGGAATACAGAAAGATGTCAATTTAAGATATATTTAATTGAGGTGCCTGTAGCACATCCAGATCAGTGGAAACTGATATTTGAAATTATCAGTTAAAACGTGTTTGTAGGGCTTCCCTGGTGGCACAGTGGTTGAGAGTCCGCCTGCCGATGCAGGGGACACGGGTTCGTGCCCCGGTCCGGGAAGATCCCACATGCTGTGGAGCGGCTAGGCCCGTGAGCCATGGCTGCTGAGCCTGCACGTCTGGAGACTGTGCTCTGCGGCGGGAGAGGCCGCGGCAGTGAGAGGCCCGCGTACCGCAAAAAAAAACAACAACAAAAACATGTTTATAGATGACGTTACCTTGTTAACTTACCTAACTTAAACATAACTTAAACAAACAAAAAGACTCATGATGAAACAAAGGGGACATATTAGTATTTAAATGAGTTAGTCAAGGAAGAGAAGCTCAGAAGGGCGTGATTAGAAAATACTTGAGATGGTGGGCACATTTATTTGTGAATTGGTCGGGAAAGAAATGATCCAGAAGGGAACAGATAGACTAAACGAAAGAGGAAAGGTTTAGGATCCTAGAATGTAGTTAAATACAGATTTAATAGATAATAGCAAAATGATAGAATTATAGAGGCTAGATATTAAAATGTAAAACTTCAGAGTTAGAAAAAGGTGTAAGTGTTCAATGTATAACCATGAGAATAGGTTATCATTGATTAGGTGATGTTTAAGATCCTTTCCACCTTCAAAAATTTAGGATTCTTAGAATGGAGCATTCTTTTTTTTTGTTAAATATAAAAGAAATATTGATACTAGAAATCTTTCTTTTTAATTGACTTTTTAACCTTCTCATATTTGATGTTTATTGAATAGTAAAATTTTATCATTTTTATCATTTTTAAGCATACAGCTTTGGTACAGTATGACTTTCTGTCAATTATCATTCCATTAACTTTATTTAAAATTCCTATGAAACTTCAAACTTATTTTGACTTTGATTAAAAGTTTCTGTGTTCTTTGACTAATGGAATTAAACTAAAAATAAAAAATGGAAAGATCTCTGGAAAACCCCCAAATATCTAGAAATTAAATAACATACCTTAAAACTAATACATAGGTCAAAGAGGAAGCCACATGGAAAATTAGAAAATATTTTGAATTGAATGAAATAAATCAGAATTTGTGGTATGCAGCTAAAGCAATGCTTAGAGGGAAATTTATAACATTAAATGCTTATATTAAAAAAGAGTAAAGTCAGTGACCTCAAGCTCTTCATTAAGAAATTGAAGGACTTCCCTGGTGGTGCAGTGGTTAAGAATCCACCTGCCAATGCAGGGGACATGGGTTTGAGCCCTGGTCTGGGAAGATCCCACATGCCATGGAGCAGCTAAGCCCATGCACCACAACTACTGAGCCTGCTCTCTAGAGCCTGTGAGCCACAACTACTGAGCCCGTATGCCATAACTACTGAAACCCACGCGCTTAGAGCCCATGCTCCAAAACAAGAGAAGCCATCACAATGGGAAGCCCGCACACCACAGCAAAGAACAGCCCCCACTTGACGCAACTAGAGAAAGTACGCACGCAGCAATGAAGACCCAATGCAACCAGAAGTAAATAAATAATTAATTTAAAATAAATTTAAAGAAATTGAAAAAAGAAGAGCAAATTAAACCAAAGCAGGCAGAATGCAAGCAATAATAAACATAACGGTAGAATATAAATTAACTAAATAAATAAACATAATAGTAGAAATTAATGAAATTGAAAATAAAAACAACAAAGAAAATAAAACTGAAAGTTGGAAGTAGGTTCTCTGAAAGAATCATTAAAAGTGATTGAGAGAAAGAGAGAGAGAAAAGACAAGCTATCCCATCCATATACATTAAAAGGTTAATAAGGGAGTATTATGAATTACTTTGCCAGCTAATTTAACTTAGATGAAATGAACAATTCTGTGAAAAACACAAAATATCAAATTTCACTCAAGGTAAATAAATAACCAGAATAATATTATATCTAACCAGAATAATATTATATCTAACAGAGAAATAGTATTTCTAATTAAAAACCCTCCAGCAAAGAAAACTCCACATCTGAATGGCTTCATCTGTGAATTATATGAAACGTTAAAGGAAGACATAGTTCAAATTCTGCAGAGACTTTTCCAGGAAATAGATGATGAGGAGTCACTTCCCAACTCATAAGACCTGCATTATTACCCTAATACCAAAACGCAAGCAAAGATATTATAAGAAAAGAAAATTATAGACCAGTATGCAATGAACCTAGATGTAAAATCCTAACAAAATATTAGCAAACAGAATCTAGCAATATATAAACAAGATTATACATCATGAACAAATGGTGTATATTCTAGGAATGCAAAGTTGATTTAACATTTGCTAATCAGTGTAATTCACTACATTTATATACTCAAGAAAAATTATTTTATAATCTCACTATATATACAGAAAGAATTTGGGAAAATTCAACATGCATTGTTGAAAAAATTTTCAGCAAAAATTTTCAGCAAAATTTTCAGAGAATTCTTATGTTTGCTGAGAATTTTTTTAACCTCATAAAGGGTATTTATGAAAAACCTGGAACTAACGTCATACTTAACGATGAGAATGAATGCTTTTCCCCTAAGGTTGAGAACAAGGCAGAGTTGCCCATTCTCATCATTCCTACTCAACATAGTGCTAGAGATCCTAGTCAGGTAAGTTTAAAAAAACTTTTATTCAGCAATAAAAAGGAATGAACTGCTAACGCATGCTGTAGGGTAGATGAATCTTAAAGCCATTGTGCATTTGTGAAAGAAGCTGCACTCAAAACTCTGGATGATTCCATTTCATTCTGTAAAAGAGAAAATGAAAGTAACAGAAAACATGATCACTAGGGGCAGAGGGTAATGGTAAGAGATTGCCTATAAAGGAACAAGAGAAATTTTTGAATATAAGAAATATTGTCTGTCTTGTTTGGTGGCAATTACGTAACTAGTTGTCAAAATTCACAGATTTATACAACTAAACATGGGTGAATATATTCGAAATTATACTTCAATAAACCTGACTTTCAAAAAAATTTAATTGGGTACAGAAGGGAAAAAAATGAAGGGAAAGAATATAATATTCTCCTGATTTTTCTTCTCTTGGGAAACCAAGCAGTTGCTTTAACTGAATCTTACAATGACTGACTTTGATGCCAAGGCTTTTTTCATTCATTTAAAAATAATTGGGTTGCATGTGTGTTTCAGACTGAATTACATATACCATCAAGTTAATCCTATATACCTCAAAATAATACAAAT